>NW_028168564.1:177500-427036 GCF_964237585.1 Gallinula chloropus | reverse complement strand
ATCACTCTCCGGCCAACATGCCCAACTGCAGCAACAGCTCCCAAACCGAAGGAGCCAGGACCCAAAGACCTAGCTGGCCTGAAGGGCCCCCAGGGGGCCCCCAAGCAGCCCCTCTCCATTTGGGTCTGGGGGTTTTCGTTGGGCCGGGAACCTGAGAGGTACCTGCAAGGTTGCAGTTCGCGGCCCGAGAAGCACTCTCCGGCCAACATGCCCAACTGCAGCAACAGCTCCCAAAGCGAAGGAGCCAGGACCCAAAGACCTAGCTGGCCTGAAGGGCCCCCAGGGGGCCCCCAAGCAGCCCCTCTCAATTTGGGTCTGGGGGCTTTTGTTGGGCCGGGAACCTGGGAGATTCCTTCAAGGTTGCAGTTCGCGGCCCGAGAAGCACTCTCCGCCCAACATGCCCAACTGCAGCAACAGCTCCCAAAGCGAAGGAGCCAGGACCCAAAGACCTAGCTGGCCTGAAGGGCCCCCAGGGGGCCCCCAAGCAGCCCCTCTCCATTTGGGTCTGGGGGCTTTCGTTGGGCCAGGAACCTGGGAGGTACCTGCAAGGTTGCAGTTCGCGGCCCGAGAAGCACTCTCCGGCCAACATGCCCAACTGCAGCAACAGCTCCCAAAGCGAAGGAGCCAGGACCCAAAGACCTAGCTGGCCTGAAGGGCCCCCAGGGGGCCACCAAGCAGCCCCTCTCCATTTGGGTCTGGGGGCTTTCGTTGGGCATGGATACCTGAGAGGTACCTGCAAGGTTACAGTTCGCGGCCGGAGAAGCACTCTCCGGCCAACATGCTCAACTGCAGCAACAGCTCCCAAACCGAAGGAGCCAGGACCCAAAGAGCTAGGTGGCCTGAAGGGCCCCCAGGGGGCCCCCAAGCAGCCCCTCTCAATTTGGGTCTGGGGGCTTTCGTTGGGCGGGGAACCTGGGAGATTCCTTCAAGGTTGCAGTTCGCGGCCCGAGAAGCACTCTCCGGCCAACATGCCCAACTGCAGCAACAGCTCCCAAACCGAAGGAGCCAGGACCCAAAGACCTAGCTGGCCTGAAGGGCCCCCAGGGGGCCCCCAAGCAGCCCCTCTCCATTTGGGTCTGGGGGCTTTCGTTGGGCCAGGAACCTGGGAGGTACCTGCAAGGTTGCAGTTCGCGGCCCGAGAAGCACTCTCCGCCCAACATGCCCAACTGCAGCAACAGCTCCCAAAGCGAAGGAGCCAGGACCCAAAGACCTAGCTGGCCTGAAGGGCCCCCAGGGGGCCACCAAGCAGCCCCTCTCCATTTGGGTCTGGGGGCTTTCGTTGGGCATGGATACCTGAGAGGTACCTGCAAGGTTACAGTTCGCGGCCGGAGAAGCACTCTCCGGCCAACATGCTCAACTGCAGCAACAGCTCCCAAACCGAAGGAGCCAGGACCCAAAGAGCTAGGTGGCCTGAAGGGCCCCCAGGGGGCCCCCAAGCAGCCCCTCTCAATTTGGGTCTGGGGGCTTTCGTTGGGCGGGGAACCTGGGAGAATCCTGCAAGGTTGCAGTTCGCGGCCCGAGAAGCACTCTCCGGCCAACATGCCCAACTGCAGCAACAGCTCCCAAAGCGAAGGAGCCAGGACCCAAAGACCTAGCTGGCCTGAAGGGCCCCCAGGGGGCCCCCAAGCAGCCCCTCTCCATTTGGGTCTGGGGGCTTTCGTTGGGCCGGGAACCTGGGAGATTCCTGCAAGGTTGCAGTTCGCGGCCCGAGAAGCACTCTCCGGCCAACATGCCCAACTGCAGCAACAGCTCCCAAACCGAATGAGCCAGGACACAAAGACCTAGCTGGCCTGAAGGGCCCCCAGGGGGCCCCCAAGTAGCCCCTCTCAATTTGGGTCTGGGGGCTTTCGTTGGGCATGTATACCTGAGAGGTACCTGCAAGGTTGCAGTTCGCGGCCCGAGAAGCACTCTCCGGCCAACATGCCCAACTGCAGCAACAGCTCCCAAAGCGAAGGAGCCAGGACCCAAAGACCTAGCTGGCCTGAAGGGCCCCCAGGGGGCCCCCAAGCAGCCCCTCTCCATTTGGGTCTGGGGGCTTTCGTTGGGCATGGATACCTGAGAGGTACCTGCAAGGTTACAGTTCGCGGCCCGAGAAGCACTCTCCGGCCAACATGCTCAACTGCAGCAACAGCTCCCAAACCGAAGGAGCCAGGACCCAAAGAGCTAGGTGGCCTGAAGGGCCCCCAGGGGGCCCCCAAGCAGCCCCTCTCAATTTAGGTCTGGGGGCTTTCGTTGGGCCGGGAACCTGGGAGATTCCTGCAAGGTTGCAGTTCGCGGCCCGAGAAGCACTCTCCGGCCAACATGCCCAACTGCAGCAACAGCTCCCAAACCGAAGGAGCCAGGACCCAAAGACCTAGCTGGCCTGAAGGGCCCCCATGGGGCCCCCAAGGGGCTCCTCTCCATTTGGGTCTGGGGGCTTTAGTTGGGCCGGGAACCTGAGAGATACCTGCAAGGTTGCAGTTTGCGGCCGGAGAATCACTCTCCGGCCAACATGCCCAACTGCAGCAACAGCTCCCAAAGCGAAGGAGCCAGGACCCAAAGACCTAGCTGGCCTGAAGGGCCCCCAGGGGGCCCCCAAGCAGCCCCTCTCCATTTGGGTCTGGGGGTTTTCGTTGGGCCGGGAACCTGAGAGGTACCTGCAAGGTTGCAGTTCGCGGCCCGAGAAGCACTCTCCGGCCAACATGCCCAACTGCAGCAACAGCTCCCAAAGCGAAGGAGCCAGGACCCAAAGACCTAGCTGGCCTGAAGGGCCCCCAGGGGGCCCCCAAGCAGCCCCTCTCAATTTGGGTCTGGGGGCTTTTGTTGGGCCGGGAACCTGGGAGATTCCTTCAAGGTTGCAGTTCGCGGCCCGAGAAGCACTCTCCGCCCAACATGCCCAACTGCAGCAACAGCTCCCAAAGCGAAGGAGCCAGGACCCAAAGACCTAGCTGGCCTGAAGGGCCCCCAGGGGGCCCCCAAGCAGCCCCTCTCCATTTGGGTCTGGGGGCTTTCGTTGGGCCAGGAACCTGGGAGGTACCTGCAAGGTTGCAGTTCGCGGCCCGAGAAGCACTCTCCGGCCAACATGCCCAACTGCAGCAACAGCTCCCAAAGCGAAGGAGCCAGGACCCAAAGACCTAGCTGGCCTGAAGGGCCCCCAGGGGGCCACCAAGCAGCCCCTCTCCATTTGGGTCTGGGGGCTTTCGTTGGGCATGGATACCTGAGAGGTACCTGCAAGGTTACAGTTCGCGGCCGGAGAAGCACTCTCCGGCCAACATGCTCAACTGCAGCAACAGCTCCCAAACCGAAGGAGCCAGGACCCAAAGAGCTAGGTGGCCTGAAGGGCCCCCAGGGGGCCCCCAAGCAGCCCCTCTCAATTTGGGTCTGGGGGCTTTCGTTGGGCGGGGAACCTGGGAGATTCCTTCAAGGTTGCAGTTCGCGGCCCGAGAAGCACTCTCCGGCCAACATGCCCAACTGCAGCAACAGCTCCCAAAGCGAAGGAGCCAGGACCCAAAGACCTAGCTGGCCTGAAGGGCCCCCAGGGGGCCCCCAAGCAGCCCCTCTCCATTTGGGTCTGGGGGCTTTCGTTGGGCCAGGAACCTGGGAGGTACCTGCAAGGTTGCAGTTCGCGGCCCGAGAAGCACTCTCCGGCCAACATGCCCAACTGCAGCAACAGCTCCCAAAGCGAAGGAGCCAGGACCCAAAGACCTAGCTGGCCTGAAGGGCCCCCAGGGGGCCACCAAGCAGCCCCTCTCCATTTGGGTCTGGGGGCTTTCGTTGGGCATGGATACCTGAGAGGTACCTGCAAGGTTACAGTTCGCGGCCGGAGAAGCACTCTCCGGCCAACATGCTCAACTGCAGCAACAGCTCCCAAACCGAAGGAGCCAGGACCCAAAGAGCTAGGTGGCCTGAAGGGCCCCCAGGGGGCCCCCAAGCAGCCCCTCTCAATTTGGGTCTGGGGGCTTTCGTTGGGCGGGGAACCTGGGAGATTCCTGCAAGGTTGCAGTTCGCGGGCCGAGAAGCACTCTCCGGCCAACATGCCCAACTGCAGCAACAGCTCCCAAAGCGAAGGAGCCAGGACCCAAAGACCTAGCTGGCCTGAAGGGCCCCCAGGGGGCCCCCAAGCAGCCCCTCTCCATTTGGGTCTGGGGGCTTTCGTTGGGCCGGGAACCTGGAGATTCCTGCAAGGTTGCAGTTCGCGGCCCGAGAAGCACTCTCCGGCCAAGATGCCCAACTGCAGCAACAGCTCCCAAACCGAAGGAGCCAGGACCCAAAGACCTAGCTGGCCTGAAGGGCCCCAAGGGGGCCCCCAAGCAGCCCCTCTCCATTTGGGTCTGGGGGCTTTCGTTGGGCCGGGAACCTGGGAGAATCCTGCAAGGTTGCAGTTCGCGGCCCGAGAAGCACTCTCCGGCCAACATGCCCAACTGCAGCAACAGCTCCCAAAGCGAAGGAGCCAGGACCCAAAGACCTAGCTGGCCTGAAGGGCCCCCAGGGGGCCCCCAAGCAGCCCCTCTCCATTTGGGTCTGGGGGCTTTTGTTGGGCATGTATACCTGAGAGGTACCTGGAAGTTACAGTTCGCTGCCCGAGAATCACTCTCCGGCCAACATGCCCAACTGCAGCAACAGCTCCCAAAGCGAAGGAGCCAGGACCCAAAGACCTAGCTGGCCTGAAGGGCCCCCAGGGGGCCCCCAAGCAGCCCCTCTCCATTTGGGTCTGGGGGTTTTCGTTGGGCCGGGAACCTGGGAGGTACTTGCAAGGTTGCAGTTCGCGGCCCGAGAAGCACTCTCCGGCCAACATGCCCAACTGCAGCAACAGCTCCCAAACCGAAGGAGCCAGGACCCAAAGACCTAGCTGGCCTGAAGGGCCCCCAGGGGGGCCCCAAGCAGCCCCTCTCCATTTGGGTCTGGGGGCTTTCGTTGGGCCGGGAACCTGGGAGAATCCTGCAAGGTTGCAGTTCTCGGCCCGAGAAGCACTCTCCGGCCAACATGCCCAACTGCAGCAACAGCTCCCAAAGCGAAGGAGCCAGGACCCAAAGACCTAGCTGGCCTGAAGGGCCCCCAGGGGGCCCCCAAGCAGCCCCTCTCAATTTGGGTCTGGGGGCTTTCGTTGGGCCGGGAACCTGGGAGGTACCTGCAAGGTTGCAGTTCGCGGCCCGAGAAGCACTCTCCGGCCAACATGCCCAACTGCAGCAACAGCTCCCAAAGCGAAGGAGCCAGGACCCAAAGACCTAGCTGGCCTGAAGGGCCCCCATGGGGCCCCCAAGGAGCTCCTCTCCATTTGGGTCTGGGGGCTTTCGTTGGGCCGGTAACCTGGGAGATTCCTGCAAGGTTGCAGTTCGAGGCCCGAGAAGCACTCTCCGGCCAACATGCCCAACTGCAGCAACAGTTCCCAAACCGAATGAGCCAGGACACAAAGACCTAGCTGGCCTGAAGGGCCCCCAGGGGGCCCCCAAGTAGCCCCTCTCAATTTGGGTCTGGGGGCTTTCGTTGGGCGGGGAACCTGGGAGAATCCTGCAAGGTTGCAGTTCGCGGCCCGAGAAGCACTCTCCGGCCAACATGCCCAACTGCAGCAACAGCTCCCAAACCGAAGGAGCCAGGACCCAAAGACCTAGCTGGCCTGAAGGGCCCCCAGGGGGCCCCCAAGCAGCCCCTCTCCATTTGGGTCTGGGGGCTTTCGTTGGGCCGGGAACCTGGGAGATTCCTGCAAGGTTGCAGTTCGCGGCCCGAGAAGCACTCTCCGGCCAACATGCCCAACTGCAGCAACAGCTCCCAAAGCGAAGGAGCCAGGACCCAAAGACCTAGCTGGCCTGAAGGGCCCCCAGGGGGCCACCAAGCAGCCCCTCTCCATTTGGGTCTGGGGGCTTTCGTTGGGCATGGATACCTGAGAGGTACCTGCAAGGTTACAGTTCTCGGCCCGAGAAGCACTCTCCGGCCAACATGCCCAACTGCAGCAACAGCTCCCAAACCGAAGGAGCCAGGACCCAAAGAGCTAGGTGGCCTGAAGGGCCCCTAGGGGGCCCCCAAGCAGCCCCTCTCCATTTGGGTCTGGGGGCTTTCGTTGGGCCGGGAACCTGGGAGATTCCTGCAAGGTTGCAGTTCGCGGCCCGAGAAGCACTCTCCGGCCAACATGCCCAACTGCAGCAACAGCTCCCAAAGCGAAGGAGCCAGGACCCAAAGACCTAGCTGGCCTGAAGGGCCCCCAGGGGGCCCCCAAGCAGCCCCTCTCCATTTGGGTCTGGGGGCTTTCGTTGGGCCGGGAACCTGGAGAATCCTGCAAGGTTGCAGTTCGCGGCCCGAGAAGCACTCTCCGGCCAACATGCCCAACTGCAGCAACAGCTCCCAAAGCGAAGGAGCCAGGACCCAAAGACCTAGCTGGCCTGAAGGGCCCCCAGGGGGCCCCCAAGCAGCCCCTCTCAATTTGGGTCTGGGGGCTTTCGTTGGGCCGGGAACCTGGGAGATTCCTGCAAGGTTGCAGTTCGCGGCCCGAGAAGCACTCTCCGGCCAACATGCCCAACTGCAGCAACAGCTCCCAAAGCGAAGGAGCCAGGACCCAAAGACCTAGCTGGCCTGAAGGGCCCCCAGGGGGCCCCCAAGCAGCCCCTCTCCATTTGGGTCTGGGGGCTTTCGTTGGGCCGGGAACCTGGAGATTCCTGCAAGGTTGAGGTTCGCGGCCCGAGAAGCACTCTCCGGCCAACATGCCCAACTGCAGCAACAGCTCCCAAAGCGAAGGAGCCAGGACCCAAAGACCTAGCTGGCCTGAAGGGCCCCCAGGGGGGCCCCAAGCAGCCCCTCTCCATTTGGGTCTGGGGGCTTTCGTTGGGCCGGGAACCTGGGAGAATCCTGCAAGGTTGCAGTTCGCGGCCCGAGAAGCACTCTCCGGCCAACATGCCCAACTGCAGCAACAGCTCCCAAAGCGAAGGAGCCAGGACCCAAAGACCTAGCTGGCCTGAAGTGCCCACAGGGGGCCCCCAAGCAGCCCCTCTCCATTTGGGTCTGGGGGCTTTCGTTGGGCCGGGAACCTGGGAGATTCCTGCAAGGTTGCAGTTCGCGGCCCGAGAAGCACTCTCCGGCCAACATGCCCAACTGCAGCAACAGCTCCCAAAGCGAAGGAGCCAGGACCCAAAGACCTAGCTGGCCTGAAGGGCCCCCAGGGGGGCCCCAAGCAGCCCCTCTCAATTTGGGTCTGGGGGCTTTCGTTGGGCATGGAACCTGGTAGGTTCCTGCAAGGTTGCAGTTCGCGGCCCGAGAAGCACTCTCCGGCCAACATGCCCAACTGCAGCAACAGCTCCCAAACCGAAGGAGCCAGGACCCAAAGACCTAGCTGGCCTGAAGGGCCCCCAGGGGGCCCCCAAGCAGCCCCTCTCAATTTGGGTCTGGGGGCTTTCGTTGGGCCGGGAACCTGGGAGAATCCTGCAAGGTTGCAGTTCGCGGCCCGAGAAGCACTCTCCGGCCAACATGCCCAACTGCAGCAACAGCTCCCAAAGCGAAGGAGCCAGGACCCAAAGAGCTAGGTGGCCTGAAGGGCCCCCAGGGGGCCCCCAAGCAGCCCCTCTCCATTTGGGTCTGGGGGCTTTCGTTGGGCCGGGAACCTGGGAGATTCCTGCAAGGTTGCAGTTCGCGGCCCGAGAAGCACTCTCCGGCCAACATGCCCAACTGCAGCAACAGCTCCCAAAGCGAAGGAGCCAGGACCCAAAGACCTAGCTGGCCTGAAGTGCCCACAGGGGGCCCCCAAGCAGCCCCTCTCCATTTGGGTCTGGGGGCTTTCGTTGGGCCGGGAACCTGGGAGATTCCTGCAAGGTTGCAGTTCGCGGCCCGAGAAGCACTCTCCGGCCAACATGCCCAACTGCAGCAACAGCTCCCAAAGCGAAGGAGCCAGGACCCAAAGACCTAGCTGGCCTGAAGGGCCCCCAGGGGGGCCCCAAGCAGCCCCTCTCAATTTGGGTCTGGGGGCTTTCGTTGGGCATGGAACCTGGGAGATTCCTGCAAGGTTGCAGTTCGCGGCCCGAGAAGCACTCTCCGGCCAACATGCCCAACTGCAGCAACAGCTCCCAAACCGAAGGAGCCAGGACCCAAAGACCTAGCTGGCCTGAAGGGCCCCCAGGGGGGCCCCAAGCAGCCCCTCTCAATTTGGGTCTGGGGGCTTTCGTTGGGCCGGGAACCTGGGAGAATCCTGCAAGGTTGCAGTTCGCGGCCGGAGAAGCACTCTCCGGCCAGCATGGCCAACTGCAGCAACAGCTCCCAAAGCGAAGGAGCCAGGACCCAAAGACCTAGCTGGCCTGAAGGGCCCCCAGGGGGCCCCCAAGGAGCCCCTCTCAATTTGGGTCTGGGGGCTTTCTTTGGGCATGGAACCTGGGAGATTCCTGCAAGGTTGCAGTTCGCGGCCCGAGAAGCACTCTCCGGCCAACATGCCCAACTGCAGCAACAGCTCCCAAACCGAAGGAGCCAGGACCCAAAGACCTAGCTGGCCTGAAGGGCCCCCAGGGGGGCCCCAAGCAGCCCCTCTCAATTTGGGTCTGGGGGCTTTCGTTGGGCCGGGAACCTGGGAGAATCCTGCAAGGTTGCAGTTCGCGGCCGGAGAAGCACTCTCCGGCCAACATGCCCAACTGCAGCAACAGCTCCCAAACCGAAGGAGCCAGGACCCAAAGACCTAGCTGGCCTGAAGGGCCCCCAGGGGGCCCCCAAGCAGCCCCTCTCCATTTGGGTCTGGGGGCTTTCGTTGGGCCGGGAACCTAGGAGAATCCTGCAAGGTTGCAGTTCGCGGCCCGAGAAGCACTCTCCGGCCAACATGCCCAACTGCAGCAACAGCTCCCAAAGCGAAGGAGCCAGGACCCAAAGACCTAGCTGGCCTGAAGGGCCCCCAGGGGGGCCCCAAGCAGCCCCTCTCAATTTGGGTCTGGGGGCTTTCGTTGGGCCGGGAACCTGGGAGAATCCTGCAAGGTTGCAGTTCGCGGCCGGAGAAGCACTCTCCGGCCAGCATGCCCAACTGCAGCAACAGCTCCCAAAGCGAAGGAGCCAGGACCCAAAGACCTAGCTGGCCTGAAGGGCCCCCAGGGGGCCCCCAAGCAGCCCCTCTCAATTTGGGTCTGGGGGCTTTCTTTGGGCATGGAACCTGGGAGATTCCTGCAAGGTTGCAGTTCGCGGCCCGAGAAGCACTCTCCGGCCAACATGCCCAACTGCAGCAACAGCTCCCAAAGCGAAGGAGCCAGGACCCAAAGACCTAGCTGGCCTGAAGGGCCCCCAGGGGGGCCCCAAGCCTCCCCTCTCAATTTGGGTCTGGGGGCTTTCGTTGGGCCGGGAACCTGGGAGAATCCTGCAAGGTTGCAGTTCGCGGCCCGAGAAGCACTCTCCGGCCAACATGCCCAACTGCAGCAACAGCTCCCAAACCGAAGGAGCCAGGACCCAAAGACCTAGCTGGCCTGAAGGGGCCCCAGGGGGCCCCCAAGCAGCCCCTCTCCATTTGGGTCTGGGGGCTTTCGTTGGGCCGGGAACCTAGGAGAATCCTGCAAGGTTGCAGTTCGCGGCCCGAGAAGCACTCTCCGGCCAACATGCTCAACTGCAGCAACAGCTCCCAAACCGAAGGAGCCAGGACCCAAAGACCTAGCTGGCCTGAAGGGCCCCCAGGGGGCCCCCAAGTAGCCCCTCTCCATTTGGGTCTGGGGGCTTTCGTTGGGCCGGGAACCTGGGAGAATCCTGCAAGGTTGCAGTTCGCGGCCCGAGAAGCACTCTCCGGCCAACATGCCCAACTGCAGCAACAGCTCCCAAACCGAAGGAGCCAGGACCCAAAGACCTAGCTGGCCTGAAGGGCCCCCAGGGGGCCACCAAGCAGCCCCTCTCAATTTGGGTCTGGGGGCTTTCGTTGGGCATGGATACCTGAGAGGTACCTGCAAGGTTGCAGTTCGCGGCCCGAGAAGCTCTCTCCTGTCAACATGCTCAACTGCAGCAACAGCTCCCAAACCGAAGGAGCCAGGACCCAAAGACCTAGCTGGCCTGAAGGGCCCCAGGGGTCCCCCAAGCAGCCCCTCTCAATTTGGGTCTGGGGGCTTTCGTTGGGCATGGATACCTGAGAGGAACCTGCAAGGTTACAGTCGCGGCCCGAGAAGCACTCTCCGGTCAACATGCTCAACTGCAGCAACAGCTCCCAAACCGAAGGAGCCAGGACCCAAAGACCTAGCTGGACTGAAGGGCCCCCAGGGGGCCCCCAAGCAGCCCCTCTCCATTTGGGTCTGGGGGCTTTCGTTGGGCCGGGAACCTGGGAGAATCCTGCAAGGTTGCAGTTCGCGGCCCGAGAAGCACTCTCCGGCCAACATGCCCAACTGCAGCAACAGCTCCCAAACCGAAGGAGCCAGGACCCAAAGACCTAGCTGGCCTGAAGGGCCCCCAGGGGGGCCCCAAGCAGCCCCTCTCAATTTGGGTCTGGGGGCTTTCGTTGGGCCGGGAACCTGGGAGAATCCTGCAAGGTTGCAGTTCGCGGCCCGAGAAGCACTCTCCGGCCAACATGCCCAACTGCAGCAACAGCTCCCAAAGCGAAGGAGCCAGGACACAAAGACCTAGCTGGCCTGAAGGGCCCCCAGGGGGCCCCCAAGCAGCCCCTCTCAATTTGGGTCTGGGGGCTTTCGTTGGGCCGGGAACCTGGGAGAATCCTGCAAGGTTGCAGTTCGCGGCCCGAGAAGCACTCTCCGGCCAACATGCCCAACTGCAGCAACAGCTCCCAAACCGAAGGAGCCAGGACCCAAAGACCTAGCTGGCCTGAAGGGCCCCCAGGGGGGCCCCAAGCAGCCCCTCTCAATTTGGGTCTGGGGGCTTTCTTTGGGCGTAGAACCTGGGAGATTCATGCAAGGTTGCAGTTCGCGGCCCGAGAAGCACTCTCCGGCCAACATGCCCAACTGCAGCAACAGCTCCCAAAGCGAAGGAGCCAGGACCCAAAGACCTAGCTGGCCTGAAGGGCCCCCAGGGGGCCCCCAAGCAGCCCCTCTCCATTTGGGTCTGGGGGCTTTCGTTGGGCTGGGAACCTGGGAGATTTCTGCAAGGTTGCAGTTCGCGGCCGGAGAAGCACTCTCCGGCCAACATGCCCAACTGCAGCAACAGCTCCCAAACCGAAGGAGCCAGGACCCAAAGACCTAGCTGGCCTGAAGGGCCCCCAGGGGGCCCCCAAGCAGCCCCTCTCAATTTGGGTCTGGGGGCTTTCTTTAGGCTGAGAACCTGGGAGATACCAGCAAGGTTGCAGTTCGCGGCCCGAGAAGCACTCTCCGCCCAACATGCCCAACTGCAGCAACAGCTCCCAAAGCGAAGGAGCCAGGACCCAAAGACCTAGCTGGCCTGAAGGGCCCCCAGAAGGCCACCAAGCAGCCCCTCTCCATTTGGGTCTGGGGGCTTTCGTTGAGCATGTATACCTGAGATGTACCTGCAAGTTACAGTTCGCGGCCCGAGAAGCACTCTCCGGCCAACATGCCCAACTGCAGCAACAGCTCCCAAAGCGAAGGAGCCAGGACCCAAAGACCTAGCTGGCCTGAAGGGCCCCCAGGGGGCCCCCAAGCAGCCCCTCTCCATTTGGGTCTGGGGGCTTTAGTTGGGCCGGGAACCTGGGAGGTACCTGCAAGGTTGCAGTTCGCGGCCCGAGAAGCACTCTCCGGCCAACATGCCCAACTGCAGCAACAGCTCCCAAAGCGAAGGAGCCAGGACCCAAAGACCTAGCTGGCCTGAAGGGCCCCCAGGGGGCCCCCAAGCAGCCCCTCTCCATTTGGGTCTGGGGGCTTTTGTTGGGCCGGGAACCTGAAAGATTCCTGCAAGGTTGCAGTTCGAGGCCCGAGAAGCACTCTCCGGCCAACATGCCCAACTGCAGCAACAGCTCCCAAAGCGAAGGAGCCAGGACCCAAAGACCTAGCTGGCCTGAAGGGCCCCCAGAAGGCCCCCAAGCAGCCCCTCTCCATTTGGGTCTGGGGGCTTTCGTTGAGCATGTATACCTGAGATGTACCTGCAAGTTACAGTTCGCGGCCCGAGAAGCACTCTCCGGCCAACATGCCAAATATCCAGCAACAGCTCCCAAAGCGAAGGAGCCAGGACCCAAAGACCTAGCTGGCCTGAAGGGCCCCCAGAAGGCCACCAAGCAGCCCCTCTCCATTTGGGTCTGGGGGCTTTCGTTGGGCCGGGAACCTGGGAGATTCCTGCAAGGTTGCAGTTCGCGGCCCGAGAAGCACTCTCCGGCCAACATGCCCAACTGCAGCAACAGCTCCCAAAGCGAAGGAGCCAGGACCCAAAGACCTAGCTGGCCTGAAGGGCCCCAAGGGGGGCCCCAAGCAGCCCCTCTCCATTTGGGTCTGGGGGCTTTTGTTGGGCCGGGAACCTGGGAGAATCCTGCAAGGCTGCAGTTCGCGGCCCGAGAAGCACTCTCCGGCCAACATGCCCAACTGCAGCAACAGCTCCCAAAGCGAAGGAGCCAGGACCCAAAGACCTAGCTGGCCTGAAGGGCCCCCAGGGGGGCCCCAAGCAGCCCCTCTCAATTTGGGTCTGGGGGCTTTCGTTGGGCATGGAACCTGGGAGATTCCTGCAAGGTTGCAGTTCGCGGCCCGAGAAGCACTCTCCGGCCAACATGCCCAACTGCAGCAACAGCTCCCAAAGCGAAGGAGCCAGGACCCAAAGACCTAGCTGGCCTGAAGGGCCCCCAAGGAGCCCCCAAGTAGCCCCTCTCAATTTGGGTCTGGGGGCTTTCGTTGGGCATGTATACCTGAGAGGTACCTGCAAGGTTACAGTTCGCGGCCCGAGAAGCACTCTCCGGCCAACATGCCCAACTGCAGCAACAGCTCCCAAAGCGAAGGAGCCAGGACCCAAAGACCTAGCTGGCCTGAAGGGCCCCCAGGGGGCCCCCAAGCAGCCCCTCTCCATTTGGGTCTGGGGGCTTTTGTTGGGCCGGGAACCTGGGAGATTCCTGCAAGGTTGCAGTTCGCGGCCCGAGAAGCACTCTCCGGCCAACATGCCCAACTGCAGCAACAGCTCCCAAAGCGAAGGAGCCAGGACCCAAAGACCTAGCTGGCCTGAAGGGCCCCCAGGGGGCCCCCAAGCAGCCCCTCTCAATTTGGGTCTGGGGGCTTTCGTTGGGCCGGGAACCTGGGAGAATCCTGCAAGGTTGCAGTTCGCGGCCCGAGAAGCACTCTCCGGCCAACATGCCCAACTGCAGCAACAGCTCCCAAAGCGAAGGAGCCAGGACCCAAAGACCTAGCTGGCCTGAAGGGCCCCCAGGGGGCCCCCAAGCAGCCCCTCTCCATTTGGGTCTGGGGGCTTTCGTTGGGCATGGAACCTGGGAGATTCCTGCAAGGTTGCAGTTCGCGGCCCGAGAAGCACTCTCCGGCCAACATGCCCAACTGCAGCAACAGCTCCCAAAGCGAAGGAGCCAGGACCCAAAGACCTAGCTGGCCTGAAGGGCCCCCATGGGGCCCCCAAGGAGCTCCTCTCCATTTGGGTCTGGGGGCTTTAGTTGGGCCGGGAACCTGGGAGGTACCTGCAAGGTTGCAGTTCGCGGCCCGAGAAGCACTCTCCGGCCAACATGCCCAACTGCAGCAACAGCTCCCAAAGCGAAGGAGCCAGGACACAAAGACCTAGCTGGACTGAAGGGCCCCCAGGGGGCCCCCAAGCAGCCCCTCTCCATTTGGGTCTGGGGGCTTTTGTTGGGCCGGGAACCTGGGAGATTCCTGCAAGGTTGCAGTTCGAGGCCCGAGAAGCACTCTCCGGCCAACATGCCCAACTGCAGCAACAGCTCCCAAAGCGAAGGAGCCAGGACCCAAAGACCTAGCTGGCCTGAAGGGCCCCCAGGGGGCCCCCAAGCAGCCCCTCTCCATTTGGGTCTGGGGGCTTTCGTTGAGCATGTATACCTGAGATGTACCTGCAAGTTACAGTTCGCGGCCCGAGAAGCACTCTCCGGCCAACATGCCCAACTGCAGCAACAGCTCCCAAAGCGAAGGAGCCAGGACCCAAAGACCTAGCTGGCCTGAAGGGCCCCCAGGGGGCCCCCAAGCAGCCCCTCTCCATTTGGGTCTGGGGGTTTTCGTTGGGCCGGGAACCTGGGAGGCACCTGCAAGGTTGCAGTTCGCGGCCCGAGAAGCACTCTCCGGCCAACATGCCCAACTGCAGCAACAGCTCCCAAACCGAAGGAGCCAGGACCCAAAGACCTAGCTGGCCTGAAGGGCCCCCAGGGGGGCCCCAAGCAGCCCCTCTCAATTTGGGTCTGGGGGCTTTCGTTGGGCCGGGAACCTGGGAGAATCCTGCAAGGTTGCAGTTCGCGGCCCGAGAAGCACTCTCCGGCCAACATGCCCAACTGCAGCAACAGCTCCCAAAGCGAAGGAGCCAGGACCCAAAGACCTAGCTGGCCTGAAGGGCCCCCAGGGGGCCCCCAAGCAGCCCCTCTCAATTTGGGTCTGGGGGCTTTCATTGGGCCGGGAACCTGGGAGAATCCTGCAAGGTTGCAGTTCGCGGCCCGAGAAGCACTCTCCGGCCAACATGCCCAACTGCAGCAACAGCTCCCAAACCGAAGGAGCCAGGACCCAAAGACCTAGCTGGCCTGAAGGGCCCCCAGGGGGCCCCCAAGCAGCCCCTCTCCATTTGGGTCTGGGGGCTTTCGTTGGGCATGGAACCTGGGAGATTCCTGCAAGGTTGCAGTTCGCGGCCCGAGAAGCACTCTCCGGCCAACATGCCCAACTGCAGCAACAGCTCCCAAACCGAAGGAGCCAGGACCCAAAGACCTAGCTGGCCTGAAGGGCCCCCATGGGGCCCCCAAGGAGCTCCTCTCCATTTGGGTCTGGGGGCTTTAGTTGGGCCGGGAACCTGGGAGGTACCTGCAAGGTTGCAGTTCGCGGCCCGAGAAGCACTCTCCGGCCAACATGCCCAACTGCAGCAACAGCTCCCAAAGCGAAGGAGCCAGGACCCAAAGACCTAGCTGGCCTGAAGGGCCCCCAGGGGGCCCCCAAGCAGCCCCTCTCCATTTGGGTCTGGGGGCTTTTGTTGGGCCGGGAACCTGGGAGATTCCTTCAAGGTTGCAGTTCGCGGCCCGAGAAGCACTCTCCGCCCAACATGCCCAACTGCAGCAACAGCTCCCAAAGCGAAGGAGCCAGGACCCAAAGACCTAGCTGGCCTGAAGGGCCCCCAGGGGGCCCCCAAGTAGCCCCTCTCCATTTGGGTCTGGGGGCTTTCGTTGGGCATGTATACCTGAGAGGTTCCTGCAAGTTACAGTTCGCGGCCCGAGAAGCACTCTCCGGCCAACATGCCCAACTGCAGCAACAGCTCCCAAAGCGAAGGAGCCAGGACCCAAAGACCTAGCTGGCCTGAAGGGCCCCCAGGGGGCCCCCAAGCAGCCCCTCTCCATTTGGGTCTGGGGGTTTTCGTTGGGCCGGGAACCTGGGAGGTACCTGCAAGGTTGAAGTTCGCGGCCCGAGAAGCACTCTCCGGCCAACATGTCCAGCTGCAGCAACAGCTCCCAAACCGAAGGAGCCAGGACCCAAAGACCTAGCTGGCCTGAAGGGCCCCCAGGGGTCCCCCAAGCAGCCCCTCTCCATTTGGGTCTGGGGGCATTCGTTGGGCATGTATACCTGAGAGGTTCCTGCAAGTTACATTTCGCGGCCCGAGAAGCACTCTCCGGCCAACATGCCCAACTGCAGCAACAGCTCCCAAACCGAAGGAGCCAGGACCCAAAGACCTAGCTGGACTGAAGGGCCCCCAGGGGGGCCCCAAGCAGCCCCTCTCCATTTGGGTCTGGGGGCTTTTGTTGGGCCGGGAACCTGGGAGATTCCTGCAAGGTTGCAGTTCGAGGCCCGAGAAGCACTCTCCGGCCAACATGCCCAACTGCAGCAACAGCTCCCAAAGCGAAGGAGCCAGGACCCAAAGACCTAGCTGGCCTGAAGGGCCCCCAGGGGGCCCCCAAGCAGCCCCTCTCCATTTGGGTCTGGGGGCTTTCGTTGAGCATGTATACCTGAGATGTACCTGCAAGTTACAGTTCGCGGCCCGAGAAGCACTCTCCGGCCAACATGCCCAACTGCAGCAACAGCTCCCAAAGCGAAGGAGCCAGGACCCAAAGACCTAGCTGGCCTGAAGGGCCCCCAGGGGGCCCCCAAGCAGCTCCTCTCCATTTGGGTCTGGGGGCTTTAGTTGGGCCGGGAACCTGGGAGGTACCTGCAAGGTTGCAGTTCGCGGCCCGAGAAGCACTCTCCGGCCAACATGCCCAACTGCAGCAACAGCTCCCAAAGCGAAGGAGCCAGGACCCAAAGACCTAGCTGGCCTGAAGGGCCCCCAGGGGGCCCCCAAGCAGCCCCTCTCCATTTGGGTCTGGGGGCTTTTGTTGGGCCGGGAACCTGGGAGATTCCTGCAAGGTTGCAGTTCGCGGCCCGAGAAGCACTCTCCGGCCAACATGCCCAACTGCAGCAACAGCTCCCAAAGCGAAGGAGCCAGGACCCAAAGACCTAGCTGGCCTGAAGGGCCCCCAGGGGGCCCCCAAGTAGCCCCTCTCCATTTGGGTCTGGGGGCTTTCGTTGGGCATGTATACCTGAGAGGTTCCTGCAAGTTACAGTTCGCGGCCCGAGAAGCACTCTCCGGCCAACATGCCCAACTGCAGCAACAGCTCCCAAAGCGAAGGAGCCAGGACCCAAAGACCTAGCTGGCCTGAAGGGCCCCCAGGGGGCCCCCAAGCAGCCCCTCTCCATTTGGGTCTGGGGGTTTTCGTTGGGCCGGGAACCTGGGAGGTACCTGCAAGGTTGCAGTTCGCGGCCCGAGAAGCACTCTCCGGCCAACATGCCCAACTGCAGCAACAGCTCCCAAAGCGAAGGAGCCAGGACCCAAAGACCTAGCTGGCCTGAAGGGCCCCCAGGGGTCCCCCAAGCAGCCCCTCTCCATTTGGGTCTGGGGGCTTTCGTTGGGCATGTATACCTGAGAGGTACCTGCAAGTTACATTTCGCGGCCCGAGAAGCACTCTCCGGCCAACATGCCCAACTGCAGCAACAGCTCCCAAACCGAAGGAGCCAGGACCCAAAGACCTAGCTGGACTGAAGGGCCCCCAGGGGGGCCCCAAGCAGCCCCTCTCAATTTGGGTCTTGGGGCTTTCGTTGGGCCGGGAACCTGGGAGGTACCTGCAAGGTTGCAGTTCGCGGCCCGAGAAGCACTCTCCGGCCAACATGCACAACTGCAGCAACAGCTCCCAAACCGAAGGAGCCAGGACCCAAAGACCTAGCTGGCCTGAAGGGCCCCCAGGGGGCCCCCAAGCAGCCCCTCTCAATTTGGGTCTGGGGGCTTTCGTTGGGCCGGGAACCTGGGAGAATCCTGCAAGGTTGCAGTTCGCGGCCCGAGAAGCACTCTCCGGCCAACATGCACAACTGCAGCAACAGCTCCCAAACCGAAGGAGCCAGGACCCAAAGACCTAGCTGGCCTGAAGGGCCCCCAGGGGGCCCCCAAGCAGCCCCTCTCAATTTGGGTCTGGGGGCTTTCGTTGGGCATGGAACCTGGGAGATTCCAGCAAGGTTGCAGTTCGCGGCCGGAGAAGCACTCTCCGGCCAACATGCCCAACTGCAGCAACAGCTCCCAAAGCGAAGGAGCCAGGACCCAAAGACCTAGCTGGCCTGAAGGGCCCCCAGGGGGCCCCCAAGCAGCCCCTCTCCATTTGGGTCTGGGGGCTTTTGTTGGGCCGGGAACCTGGGAGATTCCTGCAAGGTTGCAGTTCGCGGCCCGAGAAGCACTCTCCGGCCAACATGCCCAACTGCAGCAACAGCTCCCAAAGCGAAGGAGCCAGGACACAAAGACCTAGCTGGCCTGAAGGGCCCCCAGGGGGCCCCCAAGCAGCCCCTCTCAATTTGGGTCTGGGGGCTTTCGTTGGGCATGAATACCTGAGAGGTAGCTGCAAGGTTACAGTTCGCGGCCCGAGAAGCACTCTCCGGCCAACATGCCGAACTGCAGCAACAGCTCCCAAAGCGAAGGAGCCAGGACCCAAAGACCTAGCTGGCCTGAAGGGCCCCCAGGGGGCCCCCAAGCAGCCCCTCTCAATTTGGGTCTGGGGGCTTTCGTTGGGCCGGGAACCTGGGAGATTCCTGCAAGGTTGCAGTTCGCGGCCCGAGAAGCACTCTCCGGCCAACATGCCCAACTGCAGCAACAGCTCCCAAAGCGAAGGAGCCAGGACCCAAAGACCTAGCTGGCCTGAAGGGCCCCCAGGGGGCCCCCAAGCAGCCCATCTCCATTTGGGTCTGGGGGCTTTCGTTGGGCATGGATACCTGAGAGGTACCTGCAAGGTTGCAGTTCGCGGCCCGAGAAGCACTCTCCGCCCAACATGCCCAACTGCAGCAACAGCTCCCAAACCGAAGGAGCCAGGACCCAAAGACCTAGCTGGCCTGAAGGGCCCCCAGGGGGCCCCCAAGCAGCCCCTCTCAATTTGGGTCTGGGGGCTTTCTTTAGGCTGAGAACCTGGGAGATACCAGCAAGGTTGCAGTTCGCGGCCCGAGAAGCACTCTCCGGCCAACATGCCAAATATCCAGCAACAGCTCCCAAAGCGAAGGAGCCAGGACCCAAAGACCTAGCTGGCCTGAAGGGCCCCCAGAACGCCACCAAGCAGCCCCTCTCCATTTGGGTCTGGGGGCTTTCATTGGGCATGTATACCTGAGAGGTTCCTGAAAGTTACAGTTCGCGGCCCGAGAAGCACTCTCCGGCCAACATGCCCAACTGCAGCAACAGCTCCCAAAGCGAAAGAGCCAGGACCCAAAGACCTAGCTGGCCTGAAGGGCCCCCAGGGGGCCCCCAAGCAGCCCCTCTCCATTTGGGTCTGGGGGTTTTCGTTGGGCCGGGAACCTGGGAGGTACCTGCAAGGTTGCAGTTCGCGGCCCGAGAAGCACTCTCCGGCCAACATGCCCAACTGCAGCAACAGCTCCCAAAGCGAAGGAGCCAGGACCCAAAGACCTAGCTGGCCTGAAGGGCCCCCAGGGGGGCCCCAAGCAGCCCCTCTCCATTTGGGTCTGGGGGCTTTCGTTGGGCCGGGAACCTGGGAGAATCCTGCAAGGTTGCAGTTCGCGGCCCGAGAAGCACTCTCCGGCCAACATGCCCAACTGCAGCAACAGCTCCCAAAGCGAAGGAGCCAGGACCCAAAGACCTAGCTGGCCTGAAGGGCCCCCAGGGGGGCCCCAAGCAGCCCCTCTCCATTTGGGTCTGGGGGCTTTTGTTGGGCCGGGAACCTGGGAGATTCCTGCAAGGTTGCAGTTCGCGGCCCGAGAAGCACTCTCCGGCCAACATGCCCAACTGCAGCAACAGCTCCCAAAGCGAAGGAGCCAGGACACAAAGACCTAGCTGGCCTGAAGGGCCCCCAGGGGGCCCCCAAGCAGCCCCTCTCAATTTGGGTCTGGGGGCTTTCGTTGGGCATGAATACCTGAGAGGTAGCTGCAAGGTTACAGTTCGCGGCCCGAGAAGCACTCTCCGGCCAACATGCCGAACTGCAGCAACAGCTCCCAAAGCGAAGGAGCCAGGACCCAAAGACCTAGCTGGCCTGAAGGGCCCCCAGGGGGCCCCCAAGCAGCCCCTCTCAATTTGGGTCTGGGGGCTTTCGTTGGGCCGGGAACCTGGGAGATTCCTGCAAGGTTGCAGTTCGCGGCCCGAGAAGCACTCTCCGGCCAACATGCCCAACTGCAGCAACAGCTCCCAAAGCGAAGGAGCCAGGACCCAAAGACCTAGCTGGCCTGAAGGGCCCCCAGGGGGCCCCCAAGCAGCCCATCTCCATTTGGGTCTGGGGGCTTTCGTTGGGCATGGATACCTGAGAGGTACCTGCAAGGTTGCAGTTCGCGGCCCGAGAAGCACTCTCCGCCCAACATGCCCAACTGCAGCAACAGCTCCCAAACCGAAGGAGCCAGGACCCAAAGACCTAGCTGGCCTGAAGGGCCCCCAGGGGGCCCCCAAGCAGCCCCTCTCAATTTGGGTCTGGGGGCTTTCTTTAGGCTGAGAACCTGGGAGATACCAGCAAGGTTGCAGTTCGCGGCCCGAGAAGCACTCTCCGGCCAACATGCCAAATATCCAGCAACAGCTCCCAAAGCGAAGGAGCCAGGACCCAAAGACCTAGCTGGCCTGAAGGGCCCCCAGAACGCCACCAAGCAGCCCCTCTCCATTTGGGTCTGGGGGCTTTCATTGGGCATGTATACCTGAGAGGTTCCTGAAAGTTACAGTTCGCGGCCCGAGAAGCACTCTCCGGCCAACATGCCCAACTGCAGCAACAGCTCCCAAAGCGAAAGAGCCAGGACCCAAAGACCTAGCTGGCCTGAAGGGCCCCCAGGGGGCCCCCAAGCAGCCCCTCTCCATTTGGGTCTGGGGGTTTTCGTTGGGCCGGGAACCTGGGAGGTACCTGCAAGGTTGCAGTTCGCGGCCCGAGAAGCACTCTCCGGCCAACATGCCCAACTGCAGCAACAGCTCCCAAAGCGAAGGAGCCAGGACCCAAAGACCTAGCTGGCCTGAAGGGCCCCCAGGGGGGCCCCAAGCAGCCCCTCTCCATTTGGGTCTGGGGGCTTTCGTTGGGCCGGGAACCTGGGAGAATCCTGCAAGGTTGCAGTTCGCGGCCCGAGAAGCACTCTCCGGCCAACATGCCCAACTGCAGCAACAGCTCCCAAAGCGAAGGAGCCAGGACCCAAAGACCTAGCTGGCCTGAAGGGCCCCCAGGGGGGCCCCAAGCAGCCCCTCTCCATTTGGGTCTGGGGGCTTTCGTTGGGCCGGGAACCTGGGAGGTACCTGCAAGGTTGCAGTTCGCGGCCCGAGAAGCACTCTCCGGCCAACATGCCCAACTGCAGCAACAGCTCCCAAAGCGAAGGAGCCAGGACCCAAAGACCTAGCTGGCCTGAAGGGCCCCCAGGGGGCCCCCAAGCAGCCCCTCTCCATTTGGGTCTGGGGGCTTTCGTTGGGCCGGGAACCTGGGAGGTACCTGCAAGGTTGCAGTTCGCGGCCCGAGAAGCACTCTCCGGCCAACATGCACAACTGCAGCAACAGCTCCCAAACCGAAGGAGCCAGGACCCAAAGACCTAGCTGGCCTGAAGGGCCCCCAGGGGGCCCCCAAGCAGCCCCTCTCAATTTGGGTCTGGGGGCTTTCGTTGGGCCGGGAACCTGGGAGAATCCGGCAAGGTTGCAGTTCGCGGCCCGAGAAGCACTCTCCGGCCAACATGCACAACTGCAGCAACAGCTCCCAAACCGAAGGAGCCAGGACCCAAAGACCTAGCTGGCCTGAAGGGCCCCCAGGGGGTCCCCAAGCAGCCCCTCTCAATTTGGGTCTGGGGGCTTTCCTTGGGCATGGAACCTGGGAGATTCCTGCAAGGTTGCAGTTCGCGGCCGGAGAAGCACTCTCCGGCCAACATGCCCAACTGCAGCAACAGCTCCCAAAGCGAAGGAGCCAGGACCCAAAGACCTAGCTGGCCTGAAGGGCCCCCAGGGGGCCCCCAAGCAGCCCCTCTCCATTTGGGTCTGGGGGCTTTTGTTGGGCCGGGAACCTGGGAGATTCCTGCAAGGTTGCAGTTCGAGGCCCGAGAAGCACTCTCCGGCCAACATGCCCAACTGCAGCAACAGCTCCCAAACCGAAGGAGCCAGGACCCAAAGACCTAGCTGGCCTGAAGGGCCCCCAGGGGGCCCCCAAGCAGCCCCTCTCAATTTGGGTCTGGGGGCTTTCGTTGGGCATGGAACCTGGGAGATTCCTGCAAGGTTGCAGTTCGCGGCCCGAGAAGCACTCTCCGGCCAACATGCCCAACTGCAGCAACAGCTCCCAAAGCGAAGGAGCCAGGACCCAAAGACCTAGCTGGCCTGAAGGGCCCCCAGGGGGCCCCCAAGCAGCCCCTCTCCATTTGGGTCTGGGGGCTTTCGTTGGGCATGAATACCTGAGATGTAGCTGCAAGGTTACAGTTCGCGGCCCGAGAAGCACTCTCCGGCCAACATGCCCAACTGCAGCAACAGCTCCCAAAGCGAAGGAGCCAGGACCCAAAGACCTAGCTGGCCTGAAGGGCCCCCAGGGGGCCCCCAAGCAGCCCCTCTCAATTTGGGTCTGGGGGCTTTCGTTGGGCCGGGAACCTGGGAGATTCCTGCAAGGTTGCAGTTCGCGGCCCGAGAAGCACTCTCCGGCCAACATGCCCAACTGCAGCAACAGCTCCCAAAGCGAAGGAGCCAGGACCCAAAGACCTAGCTGGCCTGAAGGGCCCCCAGGGGGCCCCCAAGCAGCCCATCTCCATTTGGGTCTGGGGGCTTTCGTTGGGCATGGATACCTGAGAGGTACCTGCAAGGTTGCAGTTCGCGGCCCGAGAAGCACTCTCCGGCCAACATGCCCAACTGCAGCAACAGCTCCCAAACCGAAGGAGCCAGGACCCAAAGACCTAGCTGGCCTGAAGGGCCCCCAGGGGTCCCCCAAGCAGCCCCTCTCTATTTGGGTCTGGGGGCTTTCGTTGGGCATGGATACCTGAGATGTACCTGCAAGATTACAGTTCGCGGCCCGAGAAGCACTCTCCGGCCAACATGCTCAACTGCAGCAACAGCTCCCAAACCGAAGGAGCCAGGACCCAAAGAGCTAGGTGGCCTGAAGGGCCCCCAGGGGGCCCCCAAGCAGCCCCTCTCCATTTGGGTCTGGGGGCTTTCGTTGGGCCGGGAACCTGGGAGATTCCTGCAAGGTTGCAGTTCGCGGCCCGAGAAGCACTCTCCGGCCAACATGCCCAACTGCAGCAACAGCTCCCAAAGCGAAGGAGCCAGGACCCAAAGACCTAGCTGGCCTGAAGGGCCCCCAGGGGGCCCCCAAGCAGCCCCTCTCAATTTGGGTCTGGGGGCTTTCGTTGGGCCGGGAACCTGGGAGATTCCTGCAAGGTTGCAGTTCGCGGCCCGAGAAGCACTCTCCGGCCAACATGCCCAACTGCAGCAACAGCTCCCAAAGCGAAGGAGCCAGGACACAAAGACCTAGCTGGCCTGAAGGGCCCCCAGGGGGGCCCCCAAGCAGCCCCTCTCCATTTGGGTCTGGGGGCTTTCGTTGGGCCGGGAACCTGGGAGGCACCTGCAAGGTTGCAGTTCGCGGCCCGAGAAGCACTCTCCGGCCAACATGCCCAACTGCAGCAACAGCTCCCAAACCGAAGGAGCCAGGACCCAAAGACCTAGCTGGCCTGAAGGGCCCCCAGGGGGGCCCCAAGCAGCCCCTCTCCATTTGGGTCTGGGGGCTTTCGTTGGGCGGGGAACCTGGGAGATTCATGCAAGGTTGCAGTTCGCGGCCCGAGAAGCACTCTCCGGCCAACATGCCCAACTGCAGCAACAGCTCCCAAAGCGAAGGAGCCAGGACCCAAAGACCTAGCTGGCCTGAAGGGCCCCAGGGGTCCCCCAAGCAGCCCCTCTCCATTTGGGTCTGGGGGCTTTCGTTGGGCCGGGAACCTGGGAGAATCCTGCAAGGTTGCAGTTCGCGGCCGGAGAAGCACTCTCCGGCCAGCATGCCCAACTGCAGCAACAGCTCCCAAAGCGAAGGAGCCAGGACCCAAAGACCTAGCTGGCCTGAAGGGCCCCCAGGGGGCCCCCAAGCAGCCCCTCTCAATTTGGGTCTGGGGGCTTTCTTTGGGCCGGGAACCTGGGAGATTCCTGCAAGGTTGCAGTTCGCGGCCCGAGAAGCACTCTCCGGCCAACATGCCCAACTGCAGCAACAGCTCCCAAACCGAAGGAGCCAGGACCCAAAGACCTAGCTGGCCTGAAGGGCCCCCAGGGGGGCCCCAAGCAGCCCCTCTCCATTTGGGTCTGGGGGCTTTCGTTGGGCCGGGAACCTGGGAGAATCCTGCAAGGTTGCAGTTCGCGGCCTGAGAAGCACTCTCCGGCCAGCATGCCCAACTGCAGCAACAGCTCCCAAAGCGAAGGAGCCAGGACCCAAAGACCTAGCTGGCCTGAAGGGCCCCCAGGGGGCCCCCAAGCAGCCCCTCTCAATTTGGGTCTGGGGGCTTTCTTTGGGCATGGAACCTGGGAGATTCCTGCAAGGTTGCAGTTCGCGGCCCGAGAAGCACTCTCCGGCCAACATGCCCAACTGCAGCAACAGCTCCCAAACCGAAGGAGCCAGGACCCAAAGACCTAGCTGGCCTGAAGGGCGCCCAGGGGGGCCCCAAGCAGCCCCTCTCAATTTGGGTCTGGGGGCTTTCGTTGGGCCGGGAACCTGGGAGAATCCTGCAAGGTTGCAGTTCGCGGCCCGAGAAGCACTCTCCGGCCAACATGCCCAACTGCAGCAACAGCTCCCAAACCGAAGGAGCCAGGACCCAAAGACCTAGCTGGCCTGAAGGGCCCCCAGGGGGCCCCCAAGCAGCCCCTCTCCATTTGGGTCTGGGGGCTTTCGTTGGGCCGGGAACCTAGGAGAATCCTGCAAGGTTGCAGTTCGCGGCCCGAGAAGCACTCTCCGGCCAACATGCTCAACTGCAGCAACAGCTCCCAAACCGAAGGAGCCAGGACCCAAAGACCTAGCTGGCCTGAAGGGCCCCAGGGGTCCCCCAAGCAGCCCCTCTCCATTTGGGTCTGGGGGCTTTCGTTGGGCCGGGAACCTGGGAGAATCCTGCAAGGTTGCAGTTCGTGGCCCGAGAAGCACTCTCCGGCAAACATGCCCAACTGCAGCAACAGCTCCCAAACCGAAGGAGCCAGGACACAAAGACCTAGCTGGCCTGAAGGGCCCCCAGGGGGCCACCAAGCAGCCCCTCTCAATTTGGGTCTGGGGGCTTTCGTTGGGCATGGATACCTGAGAGGTACCTCCCAGGTTACAGTTCGCGGCCCGAGAAGCACTCTCCGGTCAACATGCTCAACTGCAGCAACAGCTCCCAAACCGAAGGAGCCAGGACCCAAAGACCTAGCTGGCCTGAAGGGCCCCCAGGGGGCCCCCAAGCAGCCCCTCTCAATTTGGGTCTGGGGGCTTTCGTTGGGCCGGGAACCTGGGAGAATCCTGCAAGGTTGCAGTTCGCGGCCCGAGAAGCACTCTCCGGCCAACATGCCCAACTGCAGCAACAGGTCCCAAACCGAAGGAGCCAGGACCCAAAGACCTAGCTGGCCTGAAGGGCCCCCAGGGGGCCCCCAAGCAGCCCCTCTCCATTTGGGTCTGGGGGCTTTCGTTGGGCATGGAACCTGGGAGATTCCTGCAAGGTTGCAGTTCGCGGCCCGAGAAGCACTCTCCGGCCAACATGCCCAACTGCAGCAACAGCTCCCAAACCGAAGGAGCCAGGACCCAAAGACCTAGCTGGCCTGAAGGGCCCCCAGGGGGGGCCCCAAGCAGCCCCTCTCCATTTGGGTCTGGGGGCTTTCGTTGGGCCGGGAACCTGGGAGAATCCTGCAAGGTTGCAGTTCGCGGCCCGAGAAGCACTCTCCGGCCAACATGCCCAACTGCAGCAACAGCTCCCAAACCGAAGGAGCCAGGACCCAAAGACCTAGCTGGCCTGAAGGGCCCCCAGGGGGCCCCCAAGCAGCCCCTCTCCATTTGGGTCTGGGGGCTTTCGTTGGGCCGGGAACCTGGGAGAATCCTGCAAGGTTGCAGTTCGCGGCCCGAGAAGCACTCTCCGGCCAACATGCCCAACTGCAGCAACAGCTCCCAAAGCGAAGGAGCCAGGACCCAAAGACCTAGCTGGCCTGAAGGGCCCCCAGGGGGCCCCCAAGCAGCCCCTCTCCATTTGGGTCTGGGGGCTTTCGTTGGGCCGGGAACCTGGGAGAATCCTGCAAGGTTGCAGTTCGCGGCCCGAGAAGCACTCTCCGGCCAACATGCCCAACTGCAGCAACAGCTCCCAAAGCGAAGGAGCCAGGACCCAAAGACCTAGCTGGCCTGAAGGGCCCCCAGGGGGGCCCCAAGCAGCCCCTCTCAATTTGGGTCTGGGGGCTTTCTTTGGGCGGGGAACCTGGGAGATTCATGCAAGGTTGCAGTTCGCGGCCCGAGAAGCACTCTCCGGCCAACATGCCCAACTGCAGCAACAGCTCCCAAAGCGAAGGAGCCAGGACCCAAAGACCTAGCTGGCCTGAAGGGCCCCCAGGGGGCCCCCAAGCAGCCCCTCTCCATTTGGGTCTGGGGGCTTTCGTTGGGCTGGGAACCTGGGAGATTTCTGCAAGGTTGCAGTTCGCGGCCGGAGAAGCACTCTCCGGCCAACATGCCCAACTGCAGCAACAGCTCCCAAACCGAAGGAGCCAGGACCCAAAGACCTAGCTGGCCTGAAGGGCCCCCAGGGGGCCCCCAAGCAGCCCCTCTCAATTTGGGTCTGGGGGCTTTCTTTAGGCTGAGAACCTGGGAGATACCAGCAAGGTTGCAGTTCGCGGCCCGAGAAGCACTCTCCGGCCAACATGCCCAACTGCAGCAACAGCTCCCAAAGCGAAGGAGCCAGGACCCAAAAACCTAGCTGGCCTGAAGGGCCCCCAGAAGGCCACCAAGCAGCCCCTCTCCATTTGGGTCCGGGGTCTTTCGTTGAGCATGTATACCTGAGATGTACCTGCAAGTTACAGTTCGCGGCCCGAGAAGCACTCTCCGGCCAACATGCCCAACTGCAGCAACAGCTCCCAAAGCGAAGGAGCCAGGACCCAAAGACCTAGCTGGCCTGAAGGGCCCCCAGGGGGCCCCCAAGCAGCCCCTCTCCATTTGGGTCTGGGGGTTTTCGTTGGGCCGGGTACCTGGGAGGCACCTGCAAGGTTGCAGTTCGCGGCCCGAGAAGCACTCTCCGGCCAACATGCCCAACTGCAGCAACAGCTCCCAAAGCGAAGGAGCCAGGACCCAAAGACCTAGCTGGCCTGAAGGGCCCCCAGGGGGGCCCCAAGCAGCCCCTCTCAATTTGGGTCTGGGGGCTTTCGTTGGGCCGGGAACCTGGGAGGTACCTGCAAGGTTGCAGTTCGCGGCCCGAGAAGCACTCTCCGGCCAACATGCCCAACTGCAGCAACAGCTCCCAAAGCGAAGGAGCCAGGACCCAAAGACCTAGCTGGCCTGAAGGGCCCCCAGGGGGCCCCCAAGTAGCCCCTCTCAATTTGGGTCTGGGGGCTTTCGTTGGGCCGGGAACCTGGGAGAATCCTGCAAGGTTGCAGTTCGCGGCCCGAGAAGCACTCTCCGGCCAACATGCCCAACTGCAGCAACAGCTCCCAAAGCGAAGGAGCCAGGACCCAAAGACCTAGCTGGCCTGAAGGGCCCCCAGGGGGCCCCCAAGCAGCCCCTCTCCATTTGGGTCTGGGGGCTTTCGTGGGGCATGGAACCTGGGAGATTCCTGCAAGGTTGCAGTTCGCGGCCGGAGAAGCACTCTCCGGCCAACATGCCCAACTGCAGCAACAGCTCCCAAAGCGAAGGAGCCAGGACCCAAAGACCTAGCTGGCCTGAAGGGCCCCCATGGGGCCCCCAAGGAGCTCTTCTCCATTTGGGTCTGGGGGCTTTAGTTGCGCCGGGAACCTGGGAGGTACCTGCAAGGTTGCAGTTCGCGGCCCGAGAAGCACTCTCCGGCCAACATGCACAACTGCAGCAACAGCTCCCAAACCGAAGGAGCCAGGACCCAAAGACCTAGCTGGCCTGAAGGGCCCCCAGGGGGCCCCCAAGCAGCCCCTCTCCATTTGGGTCTGGGGGCTTTTGTTGGGCCGGGAACCTGGGAGATTCCTGCAAGGTTGAAGTTCGAGGCCCGAGAAGCACTCTCCGGCCAACATGCCCAACTGCAGCAACAGCTCCCAAACCGAAGGAGCCAGGACCCAAAGACCTAGGTGGCCTGAAGGGCCCCCAAGGGGCCCCCAAGTAGCCCCTCTCAATTTGGGTCTGGGGGCTTTCGTTGGGCATGTATACCTGAGAGGTACCAGCAAGGTTACAGTTCGCGGCCCGAGAAGCACTCTCCGGCCAACATGCCCAACTGCAGCAACAGCTCCCAAACCGAAGGAGCCAGGACCCAAAGACCTAGCTGGCCTGAAGGGCCCCCAGGGGGCCCCCAAGCAGCCCCTCTCCATTTGGGTCTGGGGGCTTTCGTTGGGCGGGGAACCTGGGAGATTCCTGCAAGGTTGCAGTTCGCGGCCCGAGAAGCACTCTCCGGCCAACATGCCCAACTGCAGCAACAGCTCCCAAAGCGAAGGAGCCAGGACCCAAAGACCTAGCTGGCCTGAAGGGCCCCCAGGGGGCCCCCAAGCAGCCCCTTTACATTTGGGTCTGGGGGTTTTCGTTGGGCCGGGAACCTGGGAGATTCCTGCAAGGTTTCATTTCGCGGCCGGAGAAGCACTCTCTGGCCAACATGCCCAACTGCAGCAACAGCTCCCAAACCGAAGGAGCCAGGACACAAAGACCTAGCTGGCCTGAAGGGCCCCCAGGGGGCCCCCAAGCAGCCCCTCTCCATTTGGGTCTGGGGGCTTTCTTTAGGCTGAGAACCTGGGAGATACCAGCAAGGTTGCAGTTCGCGGCCCGAGAAGCACTCTCCGGCCAACATGCCAAATATCCAGCAACAGCTCCCAAAGCGAAGGAGCCAGGACCCAAAGACCTAGCTGGCCTGAAGGGCCCCCAGGGGTCCCCCAAGCAGCCCCTCTCCATTTGGGTCTGGGGGCTTTCGTTGGGCATGTATACCTTAGAGGTACCTGCAAGTTACAGTTCGCGGCCTGAGAAGCACTCTCCGGCCAACATGCCCAACTGCAGCAACAGCTCCCAAAGCGAAGGAGCCAGGACCCAAAGACCTAGCTGGCCTGAAGGGCCCCCAGGGGGCCCCCAAGCAGCCCCTCTCAATTTGGGTCTGGGGGCTTTCGTTGGGCCGGGAACCTGGGAGATTCCTGCAAGGTTGCAGTTCGCGGCCGGAGAAGCACTCTCCGGCCAACATGCCCAACTGCAGCAACAGCTCCCAAAGCGAAGGAGCCAGGACCCAAAGACCTAGCTGGCCTGAAGGGCCCCCAGGGGTCCCCCAAGCAGCCCCTCTCCATTTGGGTCTGGGGGCTTTCGTTGGGCATGGATACCTGAGAGGTACCTGCAAGGTTGCAGTTCGCGGCCCGAGAAGCACTCTCCGGCCAACATGCCCAACTGCAGCAACAGCTCCCAAACCGAATGAGCCAGGACCCAAAGACCTAGCTGGCCTGAAGGGCCCCCAGGGGTCCCCCAAGCAGCCCCTCTCCATTTGGGTCTGGGGGCTTTCGTTGGGCATGTATACCTGAGAGGTACCTGCAAGTTACAGTTCGCGGCCCGAGAAGCACTCTCCGGCCAACATGCCCAACTGCAGCAACAGCTCCCAAAGCGAAGGAGCCAGGACCCAAAGACCTAGCTGGCCTGAAGGGCCCCCAGGGGGCCCCCAAGCAGCCCCTCTCCATTTGGGTCTGGGGGCTTTCGTTGGGCGGGGAACCTGAGAGATTCCTGCAAGGTTGCAGTTCGCGGCCCGAGAAGCACTCTCCGGCCAACATGCCCAACTGCAGCAACAGCTCCCAAAGCGAAGGAGCCAGGACCCAAAGACCTAGCTGGCCTGAAGGGCCCCCAGGGGGCCCCCAAGCAGCCCATCTCCATTTGGGTCTGGGGGCTTTCGTTGGGCATGGATACCTGAGAGGTACCTGCAAGGTTGCAGTTCGCGGCCCGAGAAGCACTCTCCGGCCAACATGCCCAACTGCAGCAACAGCTCCCAAACCGAAGGAGCCAGGACCCAAAGACCTAGCTGGCCTGAAGGGCCCCCAGGGGGCCCCCAAGCAGCCCCTCTCAATTTGGGTCTGGGGGCTTTCGTTGGGCATGGAACCTGGGAGATTCCTGCAAGGTTGCAGTTCGCGGCCCGAGAAGCACTCTCCGGCCAACATGCCAAATATCCAGCAACAGCTCCCAAAGCGAAGGAGCCAGGACCCAAAGACCTAGCTGGCCTGAAGGGCCCCCAGAAGGCCACCAAGCAGCCCCTCTCCATTTGGGTCTGGGGGCTTTCGTTGGGCATGTATACCTGAGAGGTTCCTGAAAGTTACAGTTCGCGGCCCGAGAAGCACTCTCCGGCCAACATGCTCAACTGCAGCAACAGCTCCCAAAGCGAAGGAGCCAGGACCCAAAGACCTAGCTGGCCTGAAGGGCCCCCAGGGGGCCCCCAAGCAGCCCCTCTCCATTTGGGTCTGGGGGTTTTCGTTGGGCCGGGAACCTGGGAGGTACCTGCAAGGTTGCAGTTCGCGGCCCGAGAAGCACTCTCCGGCCAACATGCCCAACTGCAGCAACAGCTCCCAAACCGAAGGAGCCAGGACCCAAAGACCTAGCTGGCCTGAAGGGCCCCCAGGGGGGCCCCAAGCAGCCCCTCTCCATTTGGGTCTGGGGGCTTTCGTTGGGCCGGGAACCTGGGAGAATCCTGCAAGGTTGCAGTTCGCGGCCCGAGAAGCACTCTCCGGCCAACATGCCCAACTGCAGCAACAGCTCCCAAACCGAAGGAGCCAGGACCCAAAGACCTAGCTGGCCTGAAGGGCCCCCAGGGGGGCCCCAAGCAGCCCCTCTCCATTTCGGTCTGGGGGCTTTCGTTCGGCCGGGAACCTGGGAGGTACCTGCAAGGTTGCAGTTCGCGGCCCGAGAAGCACTCTCCGGCCAACATGCCCAACTGCAGCAACAGCTCCCAAAGCGAAGGAGCCAGGACCCAAAGACCTAGCTGGCCTGAAGGGCCCCCAGGGGGCCCCCAAGCAGCCCCTCTCCATTTGGGTCTGGGGGCTTTCGTTGGGCATGGAACCTGGGAGATTCCTGCAAGGTTGCAGTTCGCGGCCCGAGAAGCACTCTCCGGCCAACATGCCCAACTGCAGCAACAGCTCCCAAAGCGAAGGAGCCAGGACCCAAAGACCTAGCTGGCCTGAAGGGCCCCCATGGGGCCCCCAAGGAGCTCCTCTCCATTTGGGTCTGGGGGCTTTAGTTGGGCCGGGAACCTGGGAGGTACCTGCAAGGTTGCAGTTCGCGGCCCGAGAAGCACTCTCCGGCCAACATGCCCAACTGCAGCAACAGCTCCCAAACCGAAGGAGCCAGGACCCAAAGACCTAGCTGGCCTGAAGGGCCCCCAGGGGGCCCCCAAGCAGCCCCTCTCCATTTGGGTCTGGGGGCTTTTGTTGGGCCGGGAACCTGGGAGGTACCTGCAAGGTTGCAGTTCGAGGCCCGAGAAGCACTCTCCGGCCAACATGCCCAACTGCAGCAACAGCTCCCAAAGCGAAGGAGCCAGGACCCAAAGACCTAGCTGGCCTGAAGGGCCCCCAAGGGGCCCCCAAGTAGCCCCTCTCAATTTGGGTCTGGGGGCTTTCGTTGGGCATGTATACCTGAGAGGTACCTGCAAGGTTACAGTTCGCGGCCCGAGAAGCACTCTCCGGCCAACATGCCCAACTGCAGCAACAGCTCCCAAACCGAAGGAGCCAGGACCCAAAGACCTAGCTGGCCTGAAGGGCCCCCAGGGGGCCCCCAAGCAGCCCCTTTACATTTGGGTCTGGGGGTTTTCGTTGGGCCGGGAACCTGGGAGATTCCTGCAAGGTTGCAGTTCGCGGCCGGAGAAGCACTCTCTGGCCAACATGCCCAACTGCAGCAACAGCTCCCAAAGCGAAGGAGCCAGGACACAAAGACCTAGCTGGCCTGAAGGGCCCCCAGGGGGCCCCCAAGCAGCCCCTCTCAATTTGGGTCTGGGGGCTTTCTTTAGGCTGAGAAACTGGGAGATACCAGCAAGGTTGCAGTTCGCGGCCCGAGAAGCACTCTCCGGCCAACATGCCAAATATCCAGCAACAGCTCCCAAAGCGAAGGAGCCAGGACCCAAAGACCTAGCTGGCCTGAAGGGCCCCCAGGGGGCCCCCAAGCAGCCCCTCTCCATTTGGGTCTGGGGGCTTTTGTTGGGCCGGGAACCTGGGAGGTACCTGCAAGGTTGCAGTTCGAGGCCCGAGAAGCACTCTCCGGCCAACATGCCCAACTGCAGCAACAGCTCCCAAACCGAAGGAGCCAGGACCCAAAGACCTAGCTGGCCTGAAGGGCCCCCAGGGGGCCCCCAAGCAGCCCCTCTCAATTTGGGTCTGGGGGCTTTCGTTGGGCATGGAACCTGGGAGATTCCTGCAAGGTTGCAGTTCGCGGCCCGAGAAGCACTCTCCGGCCAACATGCCCAACTGCAGCAACAGCTCCCAAAGCGAAGGAGCCAGGACCCAAAGACCTAGCTGGCCTGAAGGGCCCCCAGGGGGCCCCCAAGCAGCCCCTCTCCATTTGGGTCTGGGGGCTTTCGTTGGGCATGGAACCTGGGAGATTCCTGCAAGGTTGCAGTTCGCGGCCCGAGAAGCACTCTCCGGCCAACATGCCCAACTGCAGCAACAGCTCCCAAAGCGAAGGAGCCAGGACCCAAAGACCTAGCTGGCCTGAAGGGACCCCAGGGGGCCCCCAAGCAGCCCCTCTCCATTTGGGTCTGGGGGCTTTCGTTGGGCATGAATACCTGAGAGGTAGCTGCAAGGTTACAGTTCGCGGCCTGAGAAGCACTCTCCGGCCAACATGCCCAACTGCAGCAACAGCTCCCAAAGCGAAGGAGCCAGGACCCAAAGACCTAGCTGGCCTGAAGGGCCCCCAGGGGGCCCCCAAGCAGCCCCTCTCCATTTGGGTCTGGGGGCTTTCTTTAGGCTGTGAACCTGGGAGATACCAGCAAGGTTGCAGTTCGCAGCCCGGTAAGCACTCTCCGGCCAACATGCCCAACTGCAGCAACAGCTCCCAAAGCGAAGGAGCCAGGACCCAAAGACCTAGCTGGCCTGAAGGGCCCCCAGGGGGCCCCCAAGCAGCCCCTCTCCATTTGGGTCTGGGGGTTTTCGTTGGGCCGGGAACCTGGGAGGTACCTGCAAGGTTGCAGTTCGCGGCCCGAGAAGCACTCTCCGGCCAACATGCCCAACTGCAGCAACAGCTCCCAAACCGAAGGAGCCAGGACCCAAAGACCTAGCTGGCCTGAAGGGCCCCCAGGGGGCCCCCAAGCAGCCCCTCTCAATTTGGGTCTGGGGGCTTTCGTTGGGCATGGAACCTGGGAGATTCCTGCAAGGTTGCAGTTCGCGGCCGGAGAAGCACTCTCCGGCCAACATGCCCAACTGCAGCAACAGCTCCCAAAGCGAAGGAGCCAGGACCCAAAGACCTAGCTGGCCTGAAGGGCCCCCAGGGGGCCCCCAAGCAGCCCCTCTCCATTTGGGTCTGGGGGCTTTTGTTGGGCCGGGAACCTGGGAGATTCCTGCAAGGTTGCAGTTCGCGGCCCGAGAAGGACTCTCCGGCCAACATGCCCAACTGCAGCAACAGCTCCCAAAGCGAAGGAGCCAGGACCCAAAGACCTAGCTGGCCTGAAGGGCCCCCAGGGGGCCCCCAAGCAGCCCATCTCCATTTGGGTCTGGGGGCTTTCGTTGGGCATGGATACCTGAGAGGTACCTGCAAGGTTGCAGTTCGCGGCCCGAGAAGCACTCTCCGGCCAACATGCCCAACTGCAGCAACAGCTCCCAAACCGAATGAGCCAGGACCCAAAGACCTAGCTGGCCTGAAGGGCCCCCAGGGGGCCCCCAAGCAGCCCCTCTCCATTTGGGTCTGGGGGCTTTCGTTGGGCATGTATACCTGAGAGGTACCTGCAAGTTACAGTTCGCGGCCCGAGAAGCACTCTCCGGCCAACATGCCCAACTGCAGCAACAGCTCCCAAACCGAAGGAGCCAGGACCCAAAGACCTAGCTGGCCTGAAGGGCCCCCAGGGGGGCCCCAAGCAGCCCCTCTCAATTTGGGTCTGGGGGCTTTCGTTGGGCCGGGAACCTGGGAGGTACCTGCAAGGTTGCAGTTCGCGGCCCGAGAAGCACTCTCCGGCCAACATGCACAACTGCAGCAACAGCTCCCAAACCGAAGGAGCCAGGACCCAAAGACCTAGCTGGCCTGAAGGGCCCCCAGGGGGCCCCCAAGCAGCCCCTCTCAATTTGGGTCTGGGGGCTTTCGTTGGGCCGGGAACCTGGGAGAATCCGGCAAGGATGCAGTTCGCGGCCGGAGAAGCACTCTCCGGCCAACATGCCCAACTGCAGCAACAGCTCACAAACCGAAGGAGCCAGGACCCAAAGACCTAGCTGGCCTGAAGGGCCCCCAGGGGGCCCCCAAGCAGCCCCTCTCAATTTGGGTCTGGGGGCTTTCGTTGGGCATGGAACCTGGGAGATTCCTGCAAGGTTGCAGTTCGCGGCCCGAGAAGCACTCTCCGGCCAACATGCCCAACTGCAGCAACAGCTCCCAAAGCGAAGGAGCCAGGACCCAAAGACCTAGCTGGCCTGAAGTGCCCCCAGGGGGCCCCCAAGCAGCCCCTCTTCATTTGGGTCTGGGGGCTTTCGTTGAGCGGGTAACCTGGGAGATTCATGCAAGGTTGCAGTTCGCGGCCCGAGAAGCACTCTCCGGCCAACATGCCCAACTGCAGCAACAGCTCCCAAAGCGAAGGAGCCCGGACCCAATGAGCTAGGTGGCCTGAAGGGCCCCCAGGGGGCCCCCAAGCAGCCCATCTCCATTTGGGTCTGGGGGCTTTCGTTGGGCCGGGAACCTGGGAGATTCCTGCAAGGTTGCAGTTCGCGGCCCGAGAAGCACTCTCCGGCCAACATGCCCAACTGCAGCAACAGCTCCCAAAGCGAAGGAGCCAGGACCCAAAGACCTAGCTGGCCTGAAGGGCCCCCAGGGGGCCCCCAAGCAGCCCCTCTCCATTTGGGTCTGGGGGCTTTCGTTGGGCGGGGAACCTGGAAGATTCCTGCAAGGTTGCAGTTCGCGGCCCGAGAAGCACTCTCCGGCCAACATGCCCAACTGCAGCAACAGCTCCCAAAGCGAAGGAGCCAGGACCCAAAGACCTAGCTGGCCTGAAGGGCCCCCAGGGGGCCCCCAAGCAGCCCCTCTCCATTTGGGTCTGGGGGCTTTCGTTGGGCATGGATACCTGAGAGGTAGCTGCAAGGTTACAGTTCGCGGCTTGAGAAGCACTCTCCGGCCAACATGCCCAACTGCAGCAACAGCTCCCAAAGCGAAGGAGCCAGGACCCAAAGACCTAGCTGGCCTGAAGGGCCCCCAGGGGGCCCCCAAGCAGCCCCTCTCAATTTGGGTCTGGGGGCTTTCGTTGGGCCGGGAACCTGGGAGAATCCTGCAAGGTTGCAGTTCGCGGCCCGAGAAGCACTCTCCGGCCAACATGCCCAACTGCAGCAACAGCTCCCAAAGTGAAGGAGCCAGGACCCAAAGACCTAGCTGGCCTGAAGGGCCCCCAGGGGGCTCCCAAGCAGCCCCTCTCAATTTGGGTCTGGGGGCTTTCGTTGGGCATGGAACCTGGGAGATTCCTGCAAGGTTGCAGTTCGCGGACGGAGAAGCACTCTCCGGCCAACATGCCCAACTGCAGCAACAGCTCCCAAAGCGAAGGAGCCAGGACCCAAAGACCTAGCTGGCCTGAAGGGCCCCCAGGGGGCCACCAAGCAGCCCCTCTCCATTTGAGTCTGGGGGCTTTTGTTGGGCCGGGAACCTGGGAGATTCCTGCAAGGTTGCAGTTCGCGGCCCGAGAAGCACTCTCCGGCCAACATGCCCAACTGCAGCAACAGCTCCCAAACCGAATGAGACAGGACCCAAAGACCTAGCTGGCCTGAAGGGCCCCCAGAAGACCACCAAGCAGCCCCTCTCCATTTGGGTCTGGGGGCTTTCGTTGGGAATGGATACCTGAGAGGTACCTGCAAGGTTGCAGTTCGCGGCCCGAGAAGCACTCTCCGGCCAACATGCACAACTGCAGCAACAGCTCCCAAACCGAAGGAGCCAGGACCCAAAGAGCTAGGTGGCCTGAAGGGCCCCCAGGGGGCCCCCAAGCAGCCCCTCTCCATTTGGGTATGGGGGCTTTCGTTGGGCCGGGAACCTGGGAGATTCCTGCAAGGTTGCAGTTCGCGGCCCGAGAAGCACTCTCCGGCCAAGATGCCCAACTGCAGCAACAGCTCCCAAAGCGAAGGAGCCAGGACCCAAAGACCTAGCTGGCCTGAAGGGCCCCCAGGGGGCCCCCAAGCAGCCCCTCTCCATTTGGGTCTGGGGGCTTTCGTTGGGCATGGAACCTGAGAGATTCCTGCAAGGTTGCAGTTCGCGGCCGGAGAAGCACTCTCCGGCCAACATGCCCAACTGCAGCAACAGCTCCCAAAGCGAAGGAGCCAGGACCCAAAGACCTAGCTGGCCTGAAGGGCCCCCAGGGGGCCCCCAAGCAGCCCCTCTCCATTTGGGTCTGGGGGCTTTTGTTGGGCCGGGAACCTGGGAGATTCCTGCAAGGTTGCAGTTCGCGGCCCGAGAAGCACTCTCCGGCCAACATGCCCAACTGCAGCAACAGCTCCCAAAGCGAAGGAGCCAGGACCCAAAGACCTAGCTGGCCTGAAGGGCCCCCAGGGGGCCCCCAAGCAGCCCCTCTCCATTTGGGTCTGGGGGCTTTCGTTGGGCGGGGAACCTGGAAGATTCCTGCAAGGTTGCAGTTCGCGGCCCGAGAAGCACTCTCCGGCCAACATGCTCAACTGCAGCAACAGCTCCCAAAGCGAAGGAGCCAGGACCCAAAGACCTAGCTGGCCTGAAGGGCCCCCAGGGGGCCCCCAAGTAGCCCCTCTCAATTTGGGTCTGGGGGCTTTCGTTGGGCCGGGAACCTGGGAGAATCCTGCAAGGTTGCAGTTCGCGGCCCGAGAAGCACTCTCCGGCCAACATGCCCAACTGCAGCAACAGCTCCCAAAGCGAAGGAGCCAGGACCCAAAGACCTAGCTGGCCTGAAGGGCCCCCAGGGGGCCCCCAAGCAGCCCCTCTCCATTTGGGTCTGGGGGCTTTCGTGGGGCATGGAACCTGGGAGATTCCTGCAAGGTTGCAGTTCGCGGCCGGAGAAGCACTCTCCGGCCAACATGCCCAACTGCAGCAACAGCTCCCAAAGCGAAGGAGCCAGGACCCAAAGACCTAGCTGGCCTGAAGGGCCCCCATGGGGCCCCCAAGGAGCTCTTCTCCATTTGGGTCTGGGGGCTTTAGTTGCGCCGGGAACCTGGGAGGTACCTGCAAGGTTGCAGTTCGCGGCCCGAGAAGCACTCTCCGGCCAACATGCACAACTGCAGCAACAGCTCCCAAACCGAAGGAGCCAGGACCCAAAGACCTAGCTGGCCTGAAGGGCCCCCAGGGGGCCCCCAAGCAGCCCCTCTCCATTTGGGTCTGGGGGCTTTTGTTGGGCCGGGAACCTGGGAGATTCCTGCAAGGTTGAAGTTCGAGGCCCGAGAAGCACTCTCCGGCCAACATGCCCAACTGCAGCAACAGCTCCCAAACCGAAGGAGCCAGGACCCAAAGACCTAGGTGGCCTGAAGGGCCCCCAAGGGGCCCCCAAGTAGCCCCTCTCAATTTGGGTCTGGGGGCTTTCGTTGGGCATGTATACCTGAGAGGTACCAGCAAGGTTACAGTTCGCGGCCCGAGAAGCACTCTCCGGCCAACATGCCCAACTGCAGCAACAGCTCCCAAACCGAAGGAGCCAGGACCCAAAGACCTAGCTGGCCTGAAGGGCCCCCAGGGGGCCCCCAAGCAGCCCCTCTCCATTTGGGTCTGGGGGCTTTCGTTGGGCGGGGAACCTGGGAGATTCCTGCAAGGTTGCAGTTCGCGGCCCGAGAAGCACTCTCCGGCCAACATGCCCAACTGCAGCAACAGCTCCCAAAGCGAAGGAGCCAGGACCCAAAGACCTAGCTGGCCTGAAGGGCCCCCAGGGGGCCCCCAAGCAGCCCCTTTACATTTGGGTCTGGGGGTTTTCGTTGGGCCGGGAACCTGGGAGATTCCTGCAAGGTTTCATTTCGCGGCCGGAGAAGCACTCTCTGGCCAACATGCCCAACTGCAGCAACAGCTCCCAAACCGAAGGAGCCAGGACACAAAGACCTAGCTGGCCTGAAGGGCCCCCAGGGGGCCCCCAAGCAGCCCCTCTCCATTTGGGTCTGGGGGCTTTCTTTAGGCTGAGAACCTGGGAGATACCAGCAAGGTTGCAGTTCGCGGCCCGAGAAGCACTCTCCGGCCAACATGCCAAATATCCAGCAACAGCTCCCAAAGCGAAGGAGCCAGGACCCAAAGACCTAGCTGGCCTGAAGGGCCCCCAGGGGTCCCCCAAGCAGCCCCTCTCCATTTGGGTCTGGGGGCTTTCGTTGGGCATGTATACCTTAGAGGTACCTGCAAGTTACAGTTCGCGGCCTGAGAAGCACTCTCCGGCCAACATGCCCAACTGCAGCAACAGCTCCCAAAGCGAAGGAGCCAGGACCCAAAGACCTAGCTGGCCTGAAGGGCCCCCAGGGGGCCCCCAAGCAGCCCCTCTCAATTTGGGTCTGGGGGCTTTCGTTGGGCCGGGAACCTGGGAGATTCCTGCAAGGTTGCAGTTCGCGGCCGGAGAAGCACTCTCCGGCCAACATGCCCAACTGCAGCAACAGCTCCCAAAGCGAAGGAGCCAGGACCCAAAGACCTAGCTGGCCTGAAGGGCCCCCAGGGGTCCCCCAAGCAGCCCCTCTCCATTTGGGTCTGGGGGCTTTCGTTGGGCATGGATACCTGAGAGGTACCTGCAAGGTTGCAGTTCGCGGCCCGAGAAGCACTCTCCGGCCAACATGCCCAACTGCAGCAACAGCTCCCAAACCGAATGAGCCAGGACCCAAAGACCTAGCTGGCCTGAAGGGCCCCCAGGGGTCCCCCAAGCAGCCCCTCTCCATTTGGGTCTGGGGGCTTTCGTTGGGCGGGGAACCTGGAAGATTCCTGCAAGGTTGCAGTTCGCGGCCCGAGAAGCACTCTCCGGCCAACATGCTCAACTGCAGCAACAGCTCCCAAAGCGAAGGAGCCAGGACCCAAAGACCTAGCTGGCCTGAAGGGCCCCCAGGGGGCCCCCAAGTAGCCCCTCTCAATTTGGGTCTGGGGGCTTTCGTTGGGCCGGGAACCTGGGAGAATCCTGCAAGGTTGCAGTTCGCGGCCCGAGAAGCACTCTCCGGCCAACATGCCCAACTGCAGCAACAGCTCCCAAAGCGAAGGAGCCAGGACCCAAAGACCTAGCTGGCCTGAAGGGCCCCCAGGGGGCCCCCAAGCAGCCCCTCTCCATTTGGGTCTGGGGGCTTTCGTGGGGCATGGAACCTGGGAGATTCCTGCAAGGTTGCAGTTCGCGGCCGGAGAAGCACTCTCCGGCCAACATGCCCAACTGCAGCAACAGCTCCCAAAGCGAAGGAGCCAGGACCCAAAGACCTAGCTGGCCTGAAGGGCCCCCATGGGGCCCCCAAGGAGCTCTTCTCCATTTGGGTCTGGGGGCTTTAGTTGCGCCGGGAACCTGGGAGGTACCTGCAAGGTTGCAGTTCGCGGCCCGAGAAGCACTCTCCGGCCAACATGCACAACTGCAGCAACAGCTCCCAAACCGAAGGAGCCAGGACCCAAAGACCTAGCTGGCCTGAAGGGCCCCCAGGGGGCCCCCAAGCAGCCCCTCTCCATTTGGGTCTGGGGGCTTTTGTTGGGCCGGGAACCTGGGAGATTCCTGCAAGGTTGAAGTTCGAGGCCCGAGAAGCACTCTCCGGCCAACATGCCCAACTGCAGCAACAGCTCCCAAACCGAAGGAGCCAGGACCCAAAGACCTAGGTGGCCTGAAGGGCCCCCAAGGGGCCCCCAAGTAGCCCCTCTCAATTTGGGTCTGGGGGCTTTCGTTGGGCATGTATACCTGAGAGGTACCAGCAAGGTTACAGTTCGCGGCCCGAGAAGCACTCTCCGGCCAACATGCCCAACTGCAGCAACAGCTCCCAAACCGAAGGAGCCAGGACCCAAAGACCTAGCTGGCCTGAAGGGCCCCCAGGGGGCCCCCAAGCAGCCCCTCTCCATTTGGGTCTGGGGGCTTTCGTTGGGCGGGGAACCTGGGAGATTCCTGCAAGGTTGCAGTTCGCGGCCCGAGAAGCACTCTCCGGCCAACATGCCCAACTGCAGCAACAGCTCCCAAAGCGAAGGAGCCAGGACCCAAAGACCTAGCTGGCCTGAAGGGCCCCCAGGGGGCCCCCAAGCAGCCCCTTTACATTTGGGTCTGGGGGTTTTCGTTGGGCCGGGAACCTGGGAGATTCCTGCAAGGTTTCATTTCGCGGCCGGAGAAGCACTCTCTGGCCAACATGCCCAACTGCAGCAACAGCTCCCAAACCGAAGGAGCCAGGACACAAAGACCTAGCTGGCCTGAAGGGCCCCCAGGGGGCCCCCAAGCAGCCCCTCTCCATTTGGGTCTGGGGGCTTTCTTTAGGCTGAGAACCTGGGAGATACCAGCAAGGTTGCAGTTCGCGGCCCGAGAAGCACTCTCCGGCCAACATGCCAAATATCCAGCAACAGCTCCCAAAGCGAAGGAGCCAGGACCCAAAGACCTAGCTGGCCTGAAGGGCCCCCAGGGGTCCCCCAAGCAGCCCCTCTCCATTTGGGTCTGGGGGCTTTCGTTGGGCATGTATACCTTAGAGGTACCTGCAAGTTACAGTTCGCGGCCTGAGAAGCACTCTCCGGCCAACATGCCCAACTGCAGCAACAGCTCCCAAAGCGAAGGAGCCAGGACCCAAAGACCTAGCTGGCCTGAAGGGCCCCCAGGGGGCCCCCAAGCAGCCCCTCTCAATTTGGGTCTGGGGGCTTTCGTTGGGCCGGGAACCTGGGAGATTCCTGCAAGGTTGCAGTTCGCGGCCGGAGAAGCACTCTCCGGCCAACATGCCCAACTGCAGCAACAGCTCCCAAAGCGAAGGAGCCAGGACCCAAAGACCTAGCTGGCCTGAAGGGCCCCCAGGGGTCCCCCAAGCAGCCCCTCTCCATTTGGGTCTGGGGGCTTTCGTTGGGCATGGATACCTGAGAGGTACCTGCAAGGTTGCAGTTCGCGGCCCGAGAAGCACTCTCCGGCCAACATGCCCAACTGCAGCAACAGCTCCCAAACCGAATGAGCCAGGACCCAAAGACCTAGCTGGCCTGAAGGGCCCCCAGGGGTCCCCCAAGCAGCCCCTCTCCATTTGGGTCTGGGGGCTTTCGTTGGGCATGTATACCTGAGAGGTACCTGCAAGTTACAGTTCGCGGCCCGAGAAGCACTCTCCGGCCAACATGCCCAACTGCAGCAACAGCTCCCAAAGCGAAGGAGCCAGGACCCAAAGACCTAGCTGGCCTGAAGGGCCCCCAGGGGGCCCCCAAGCAGCCCCTCTCCATTTGGGTCTGGGGGCTTTCGTTGGGCGGGGAACCTGAGAGATTCCTGCAAGGTTGCAGTTCGCGGCCCGAGAAGCACTCTCCGGCCAACATGCCCAACTGCAGCAACAGCTCCCAAAGCGAAGGAGCCAGGACCCAAAGACCTAGCTGGCCTGAAGGGCCCCCAGGGGGCCCCCAAGCAGCCCATCTCCATTTGGGTCTGGGGGCTTTCGTTGGGCATGGATACCTGAGAGGTACCTGCAAGGTTGCAGTTCGCGGCCCGAGAAGCACTCTCCGGCCAACATGCCCAACTGCAGCAACAGCTCCCAAACCGAAGGAGCCAGGACCCAAAGACCTAGCTGGCCTGAAGGGCCCCCAGGGGGCCCCCAAGCAGCCCCTCTCAATTTGGGTCTGGGGGCTTTCGTTGGGCATGGAACCTGGGAGATTCCTGCAAGGTTGCAGTTCGCGGCCCGAGAAGCACTCTCCGGCCAACATGCCAAATATCCAGCAACAGCTCCCAAAGCGAAGGAGCCAGGACCCAAAGACCTAGCTGGCCTGAAGGGCCCCCAGAAGGCCACCAAGCAGCCCCTCTCCATTTGGGTCTGGGGGCTTTCGTTGGGCATGTATACCTGAGAGGTTCCTGAAAGTTACAGTTCGCGGCCCGAGAAGCACTCTCCGGCCAACATGCCCAACTGCAGCAACAGCTCCCAAAGCGAAGGAGCCAGGACCCAAAGACCTAGCTGGCCTGAAGGGCCCCCAGGGGGCCCCCAAGCAGCCCCTCTCCATTTGGGTCTGGGGGTTTTCGTTGGGCCGGGAACCTGGGAGGTACCTGCAAGGTTGCAGTTCGCGGCCCGAGAAGCACTCTCCGGCCAACATGCCCAACTGCAGCAACAGCTCCCAAACCGAAGGAGCCAGGACCCAAAGACCTAGCTGGCCTGAAGGGCCCCCAGGGGGGCCCCAAGCAGCCCCTCTCCATTTGGGTCTGGGGGCTTTCGTTGGGCCGGGAACCTGGGAGAATCCTGCAAGGTTGCAGTTCGCGGCCCGAGAAGCACTCTCCGGCCAACATGCCCAACTGCAGCAACAGCTCCCAAACCGAAGGAGCCAGGACCCAAAGACCTAGCTGGCCTGAAGGGCCCCCAGGGGGGCCCCAAGCAGCCCCTCTCCATTTCGGTCTGGGGGCTTTCGTTCGGCCGGGAACCTGGGAGGTACCTGCAAGGTTGCAGTTCGCGGCCCGAGAAGCACTCTCCGGCCAACATGCCCAACTGCAGCAACAGCTCCCAAAGCGAAGGAGCCAGGACCCAAAGACCTAGCTGGCCTGAAGGGCCCCCAGGGGGCCCCCAAGCAGCCCCTCTCCATTTGGGTCTGGGGGCTTTCGTTGGGCATGGAACCTGGGAGATTCCTGCAAGGTTGCAGTTCGCGGCCCGAGAAGCACTCTCCGGCCAACATGCCCAACTGCAGCAACAGCTCCCAAAGCGAAGGAGCCAGGACCCAAAGACCTAGCTGGCCTGAAGGGCCCCCATGGGGCCCCCAAGGAGCTCCTCTCCATTTGGGTCTGGGGGCTTTAGTTGGGCCGGGAACCTGGGAGGTACCTGCAAGGTTGCAGTTCGCGGCCCGAGAAGCACTCTCCGGCCAACATGCCCAACTGCAGCAACAGCTCCCAAACCGAAGGAGCCAGGACCCAAAGACCTAGCTGGCCTGAAGGGCCCCCAGGGGGCCCCCAAGCAGCCCCTCTCCATTTGGGTCTGGGGGCTTTTGTTGGGCCGGGAACCTGGGAGGTACCTGCAAGGTTGCAGTTCGAGGCCCGAGAAGCACTCTCCGGCCAACATGCCCAACTGCAGCAACAGCTCCCAAAGCGAAGGATCCAGGACCCAAAGACCTAGCTGGCCTGAAGGGCCCCCAAGGGGCCCCCAAGTAGCCCCTCTCAATTTGGGTCTGGGGGCTTTCGTTGGGCATGTATACCTGAGAGGTACCTGCAAGGTTACAGTTCGCGGCCCGAGAAGCACTCTCCGGCCAACATGCCCAACTGCAGCAACAGCTCCCAAACCGAAGGAGCCAGGACCCAAAGACCTAGCTGGCCTGAAGGGCCCCCAGGGGGCCCCCAAGCAGCCCCTTTACATTTGGGTCTGGGGGTTTTCGTTGGGCCGGGAACCTGGGAGATTCCTGCAAGGTTGCAGTTCGCGGCCGGAGAAGCACTCTCTGGCCAACATGCCCAACTGCAGCAACAGCTCCCAAAGCGAAGGAGCCAGGACACAAAGACCTAGCTGGCCTGAAGGGCCCCCAGGGGGCCCCCAAGCAGCCCCTCTCAATTTGGGTCTGGGGGCTTTCTTTAGGCTGAGAAACTGGGAGATACCAGCAAGGTTGCAGTTCGCGGCCCGAGAAGCACTCTCCGGCCAACATGCCAAATATCCAGCAACAGCTCCCAAAGCGAAGGAGCCAGGACCCAAAGACCTAGCTGGCCTGAAGGGCCCCCAGGGGGCCCCCAAGCAGCCCCTCTCCATTTGGGTCTGGGGGCTTTCGTTGGGTATGTATACCTGAGAGGTACCTGCAAGTTACAGTTCGCGGCCCGAGAAGCACTCTCCGGCCAACATGCCCAACTGCAGCAACAGCTCCCAAAGCGAAGGAGCCAGGACCCAAAGACCTAGCTGGCCTGAAGGGCCCCCAGGGGGCCCCCAAGCAGCCCCTCTCAATTTGGGTCTGGGGGCTTTCGTTGGGCCGGGAACCTGGGAGGTACCTGCAAGGTTGCAGTTCGCGGCCCGAGAAGCACTCTCCGGCCAACATGCACAACTGCAGCAACAGCTCCCAAACCGAAGGAGCCAGGACCCAAAGACCTAGCTGGCCTGAAGGGCCCCCAGGGGGCCCCCAAGCAGCCCCTCTCAATTTGGGTCTGGGGGCTTTCGTTTGGCCGGGAACCTGGGAGAATCCGGCAAGGATGCAGTTTGCGGCCGGAGAAGCACTCTCCGGCCAACATGCCCAACTGCAGCAACAGCTCCCAAACCGAAGGAGCCAGGACCCAAAGACCTAGCTGGCCTGAAGGGCCCCCAGGGGGCCCCCAAGCAGCCCCTCTCAATTTGGGTCTGGGGGCTTTCGTTGGGCATGGAACCTGGGAGATTCCTGCAAGGTTGCAGTTCGCGGCCCGAGAAGCACTCTCCGGCCAACATGCCCAACTGCAGCAACAGCTCCCAAAGCGAAGGAGCCAGGACCCAAAGACCTAGCTGGCCTGAAGGGCCCCCAGGGGGCCCCCAAGCAGCCCCTCTCCATTTGGGTCTGGGGGCTTTTGTTGGGCCGGGAACCTGGGAGATTCCTGCAAGGTTGCAGTTCGCGGCCCGAGAAGCACTCTCCGGCCAACATGCCCAACTGCAGCAACAGCTCCCAAAGCGAAGGAGCCAGGACCCAAAGACCTAGCTGGCCTGAAGGGCCCCCAGGGGGCCCCCAAGCAGCCCCTCTCCATTTGGGTCTGGGGGCTTTCGTTGGGCATGGAACCTGGGAGATTCCTGCAAGGTTGCAGTTCGCGGCCCGAGAAGCACTCTCCGGCCAACATGCCCAACTGCAGCAACAGCTCCCAAAGCGAAGGAGCCAGGACCCAAAGACCTAGCTGGCCTGAAGGGACCCCAGGGGGCCCCCAAGCAGCCCCTCTCCATTTGGGTCTGGGGGCTTTCGTTGGGCATGAATACCTGAGAGGTAGCTGCAAGGTTACAGTTCGCGGCCTGAGAAGCACTCTCCGGCCAACATGCCCAACTGCAGCAACAGCTCCCAAAGCGAAGGAGCCAGGACCCAAAGACCTAGCTGGCCTGAAGGGCCCCCAGGGGGCCCCCAAGCAGCCCCTCTCCATTTGGGTCTGGGGGCTTTCTTTAGGCTGTGAACCTGGGAGATACCAGCAAGGTTGCAGTTCGCAGCCCGGTAAGCACTCTCCGGCCAACATGCCCAACTGCAGCAACAGCTCCCAAAGCGAAGGAGCCAGGACCCAAGGACCTAGCTGGCCTGAAGGGCCCCCAGGGGGCCCCCAAGCAGCCCCTCTCCATTTGGGTCTGGGGGTTTTCGTTGGGCCGGGAACCTGGGAGGTACCTGCAAGGTTGCAGTTCGCGGCCCGAGAAGCACTCTCCGGCCAACATGCCCAACTGCAGCAACAGCTCCCAAACCGAAGGAGCCAGGACCCAAAGACCTAGCTGGCCTGAAGGGCCCCCAGGGGGCCCCCAAGCAGCCCCTCTCAATTTGGGTCTGGGGGCTTTCGTTGGGCATGGAACCTGGGAGATTCCTGCAAGGTTGCAGTTCGCGGCCGGAGAAGCACTCTCCGGCCAACATGCCCAACTGCAGCAACAGCTCCCAAAGCGAAGGAGCCAGGACCCAAAGACCTAGCTGGCCTGAAGGGCCCCCAGGGGGCCCCCAAGCAGCCCCTCTCCATTTGGGTCTGGGGGCTTTTGTTGGGCCGGGAACCTGGGAGATTCCTGCAAGGTTGCAGTTCGCGGCCCGAGAAGGACTCTCCGGCCAACATGCCCAACTGCAGCAACAGCTCCCAAAGCGAAGGAGCCAGGACCCAAAGACCTAGCTGGCCTGAAGGGCCCCCAGGGGGCCCCCAAGCAGCCCATCTCCATTTGGGTCTGGGGGCTTTCGTTGGGCATGGATACCTGAGAGGTACCTGCAAGGTTGCAGTTCGCGGCCCGAGAAGCACTCTCCGGCCAACATGCCCAACTGCAGCAACAGCTCCCAAACCGAATGAGCCAGGACCCAAAGACCTAGCTGGCCTGAAGGGCCCCCAGGGGGCCCCCAAGCAGCCCCTCTCCATTTGGGTCTGGGGGCTTTCGTTGGGCATGTATACCTGAGAGGTACCTGCAAGTTACAGTTCGCGGCCCGAGAAGCACTCTCCGGCCAACATGCCCAACTGCAGCAACAGCTCCCAAACCGAAGGAGCCAGGACCCAAAGACCTAGCTGGCCTGAAGGGCCCCCAGGGGGGCCCCAAGCAGCCCCTCTCAATTTGGGTCTGGGGGCTTTCGTTGGGCCGGGAACCTGGGAGGTACCTGCAAGGTTGCAGTTCGCGGCCCGAGAAGCACTCTCCGGCCAACATGCACAACTGCAGCAACAGCTCCCAAACCGAAGGAGCCAGGACCCAAAGACCTAGCTGGCCTGAAGGGCCCCCAGGGGGCCCCCAAGCAGCCCCTCTCAATTTGGGTCTGGGGGCTTTCGTTGGGCCGGGAACCTGGGAGAATCCGGCAAGGATGCAGTTCGCGGCCGGAGAAGCACTCTCCGGCCAACATGCCCAACTGCAGCAACAGCTCACAAACCGAAGGAGCCAGGACCCAAAGACCTAGCTGGCCTGAAGGGCCCCCAGGGGGCCCCCAAGCAGCCCCTCTCAATTTGGGTCTGGGGGCTTTCGTTGGGCATGGAACCTGGGAGATTCCTGCAAGGTTGCAGTTCGCGGCCCGAGAAGCACTCTCCGGCCAACATGCCCAACTGCAGCAACAGCTCCCAAAGCGAAGGAGCCAGGACCCAAAGACCTAGCTGGCCTGAAGTGCCCCCAGGGGGCCCCCAAGCAGCCCCTCTTCATTTGGGTCTGGGGGCTTTCGTTGAGCGGGTAACCTGGGAGATTCATGCAAGGTTGCAGTTCGCGGCCCGAGAAGCACTCTCCGGCCAACATGCCCAACTGCAGCAACAGCTCCCAAAGCGAAGGAGCCCGGACCCAATGAGCTAGGTGGCCTGAAGGGCCCCCAGGGGGCCCCCAAGCAGCCCATCTCCATTTGGGTCTGGGGGCTTTCGTTGGGCCGGGAACCTGGGAGATTCCTGCAAGGTTGCAGTTCGCGGCCCGAGAAGCACTCTCCGGCCAACATGCCCAACTGCAGCAACAGCTCCCAAAGCGAAGGAGCCAGGACCCAAAGACCTAGCTGGCCTGAAGGGCCCCCAGGGGGCCCCCAAGCAGCCCCTCTCCATTTGGGTCTGGGGGCTTTCGTTGGGCGGGGAACCTGGAAGATTCCTGCAAGGTTGCAGTTCGCGGCCCGAGAAGCACTCTCCGGCCAACATGCCCAACTGCAGCAACAGCTCCCAAAGCGAAGGAGCCAGGACCCAAAGACCTAGCTGGCCTGAAGGGCCCCCAGGGGGCCCCCAAGCAGCCCCTCTCCATTTGGGTCTGGGGGCTTTCGTTGGGCATGGATACCTGAGAGGTAGCTGCAAGGTTACAGTTCGCGGCTTGAGAAGCACTCTCCGGCCAACATGCCCAACTGCAGCAACAGCTCCCAAAGCGAAGGAGCCAGGACCCAAAGACCTAGCTGGCCTGAAGGGCCCCCAGGGGGCCCCCAAGCAGCCCCTCTCAATTTGGGTCTGGGGGCTTTCGTTGGGCCGGGAACCTGGGAGAATCCTGCAAGGTTGCAGTTCGCGGCCCGAGAAGCACTCTCCGGCCAACATGCCCAACTGCAGCAACAGCTCCCAAAGTGAAGGAGCCAGGACCCAAAGACCTAGCTGGCCTGAAGGGCCCCCAGGGGGCTCCCAAGCAGCCCCTCTCAATTTGGGTCTGGGGGCTTTCGTTGGGCATGGAACCTGGGAGATTCCTGCAAGGTTGCAGTTCGCGGACGGAGAAGCACTCTCCGGCCAACATGCCCAACTGCAGCAACAGCTCCCAAAGCGAAGGAGCCAGGACCCAAAGACCTAGCTGGCCTGAAGGGCCCCCAGGGGGCCACCAAGCAGCCCCTCTCCATTTGAGTCTGGGGGCTTTTGATGGGCCGGGAACCTGGGAGATTCCTGCAAGGTTGCAGTTCGCGGCCCGAGAAGCACTCTCCGGCCAACATGCCCAACTGCAGCAACAGCTCCCAAACCGAATGAGACAGGACCCAAAGACCTAGCTGGCCTGAAGGGCCCCCAGAAGACCACCAAGCAGCCCCTCTCCATTTGGGTCTGGGGGCTTTCGTTGGGAATGGATACCTGAGAGGTACCTGCAAGGTTGCAGTTCGCGGCCCGAGAAGCACTCTCCGGCCAACATGCACAACTGCAGCAACAGCTCCCAAACCGAAGGAGCCAGGACCCAAAGACCTAGCTGGCCTGAAGGGCCCCCAGGGGGCCCCCAAGCAGCCCCTCTCCATTTGGGTCTGGGGGCTTTCGTTGGGCCGGGAACCTGTGAGATTCCTGCAAGGTTGAAGTTCGCGGCCCGAGAAGCACTCTCCGGCCAACATGCCCAACTGCAGCAACAGCTCCCAAACCGAAGGAGCCAGGACCCAAAGACCTAGCTGGCCTGAAGGGCCCCCAGGGGGCCCCCAAGCAGCCCCTCTCAATTTGGGTCTGGGGCTTTCGTTGGGCCGGGAACCTGGGAGATTCCTGCAAGGTTGCAGTTCGTGGCCCGAGAAGCACTCTCCGGCCAACATGCCCAACTGCAGCAACAGCTCCCAAAGCGAAGGAGCCAGGACCCAAAGACCTAGCTGGCCTGAAGGGCCCCCAGGGGGCCCCCAAGCAGCCCCTCTCCATTTGGGTCTGGGGGCTTTCGTTGGGCCGGGAACCTGGGAGATTCCTGCAAGGTTGCAGTTCGCGGCCCGAGAAGCACTCTCCGGCCAACATGCCCAACTGCAGCAACAGCTCCCAAAGCGAAGGAGCCAGGACCCAAAGACCTAGCTGGCCTGAAGGGCCCCCAGGGGGCCCCCAAGCAGCCCATCTCCATTTGGGTCTGGGGGCTTTCGTTGGGCATGGATACCTGAGAGGTACCTGCAAGGTTGCAGTTCGCGGCCCGAGAAGCACTCTCCGGCCAACATGCCCAACTGCAGCAACAGCTCCCAAAGCGAAGGAGCCAGGACCCAAAGACCTAGCTGGCCTGAAGGGCCCCCAGGGGGCCCCCAAGCAGCCCCTCTCCATTTGGGTCTGGGGGCTTTCGTTGGGCATGGATACCTGAGAGGTACCTGCAAGATTACAGTTCGCGGCCCGAGAAGCACTCTCCGGCCAACATGCTCAACTGCAGCAACAGCTCCCAAACCGAAGGAGCCAGGACCCAAAGACCTAGCTGGCCTGAAGGGCCCCCAGGGGGCCCCCAAGCAGCCCCTCTCCATTTGGGTATGGGGGCTTTCGTTGGGCCGGGAACCTGGGAGATTCCTGCAAGGTTGCAGTTCGCGGCCCGAGAAGCACTCTCCGGCCAAGATGCCCAACTGCAGCAACAGCTCCCAAAGCGAAGGAGCCAGGACCCAAAGACCTAGCTGGCCTGAAGGGCCCCCAGGGGGCCCCCAAGCAGCCCCTCTCCATTTGGGTCTGGGGGCTTTCGTTGGGCATGGAACCTGAGAGATTCCTGCAAGGTTGCAGTTCGCGGCCGGAGAAGCACTCTCCGGCCAACATGCCCAACTGCAGCAACAGCTCCCAAAGCGAAGGAGCCAGGACCCAAAGACCTAGCTGGCCTGAAGGGCCCCCAGGGGGCCCCCAAGCAGCCCCTCTCCATTTGGGTCTGGGGGCTTTTGTTGGGCCGGGAACCTGGGAGATTCCTGCAAGGTTGCAGTTCGCGGCCCGAGAAGCACTCTCCGGCCAACATGCCCAACTGCAGCAACAGCTCCCAAAGCGAAGGAGCCAGGACCCAAAGACCTAGCTGGCCTGAAGGGCCCCCAGGGGGCCCCCAAGCAGCCCCTCTCCATTTGGGTCTGGGGGCTTTCGTTGGGCGGGGAACCTGGAAGATTCCTGCAAGGTTGCAGTTCGCGGCCCGAGAAGCACTCTCCGGCCAACATGCTCAACTGCAGCAACAGCTCCCAAAGCGAAGGAGCCAGGACCCAAAGACCTAGCTGGCCTGAAGGGCCCCCAGGGGGCCCCCAAGCAGCCCCTCTCCATTTGGGTCTGGGGGCTTTCGTTGGGCATGGATACCTGAGAGGTAGCTGCAAGGTTACAGTTCGCGGCCCGAGAAGCACTCTCCGGCCAACATGCCCAACTGCAGCAACAGCTCCCAAAGCGAAGGAGCCAGGACCCAAAGACCTAGCTGGCCTGAAGGGCCCCCAGGGGGCCCCCAAGCAGCCCCTCTCAATTTGGGTCTGGGGGCTTTCGTTGGGCCGGGAACCTGGGAGAATCCTGCAAGGTTGCAGTTCGCGGCCCGAGAAGCACTCTCCGGCCAACATGCCCAACTGCAGCAACAGCTCCCAAAGTGAAGGAGCCAGGACCCAAAGACCTAGCTGGCCTGAAGGGCCCCCAGGGGGCTCCCAAGCAGCCCCTCTCAATTTGGGTCTGGGGGCTTTCGTTGGGCATGGAACCTGGGAGATTCCTGCAAGGTTGCAGTTCGCGGACGGAGAAGCACTCTCCGGCCAACATGCCCAACTGCAGCAACAGCTCCCAAAGCGAAGGAGCCAGGACCCAAAGACCTAGCTGGCCTGAAGGGCCCCCAGGGGGCCCCCAAGCAGCCCCTCTCCATTTGAGTCTGGGGGCTTTTGTTGGGCCGGGAACCTGGGAGATTCCTGCAAGGTTGCAGTTCGCGGCCCGAGAAGCACTCTCCGGCCAACATGCCCAACTGCAGCAACAGCTCCCAAACCGAATGAGACAGGACCCAAAGACCTAGCTGGCCTGAAGGGCCCCCAGAAGACCACCAAGCAGCCCCTCTCCATTTGGGTCTGGGGGCTTTCGTTGGGCATGGATACCTGAGAGGTACCTGCAAGGTTGCAGTTCGCGGCCCGAGAAGCACTCTCCGGCCAACATGCACAACTGCAGCAACAGCTCCCAAACCGAAGGAGCCAGGACCCAAAGACCTAGCTGGCCTGAAGGGCCCCCAGGGGGCCCCCAAGCAGCCCCTCTCCATTTGGGTCTGGGGGCTTTCGTTGGGCATGGAACCTGGGAGATTCCTGCAAGGTTGAAGTTCGCGGCCCGAGAAGCACTCTCCGGCCAACATGCCCAACTGCAGCAACAGCTCCCAAACCGAAGGAGCCAGGACCCAAAGACCTAGCTGGCCTGAAGGGCCCCCAGGGGGCCCCCAAGCAGCCCCTCTCAATTTGGGTCTGGGGCTTTCGTTGGGCCGGGAACCTGGGAGATTCCTGCAAGGTTGCAGTTCGTGGCCCGAGAAGCACTCTCCGGCCAACATGCCCAACTGCAGCAACAGCTCCCAAAGCGAAGGAGCCAGGACCCAAAGACCTAGCTGGCCTGAAGGGCCCCCAGGGGGCCCCCAAGCAGCCCCTCTCCATTTGGGTCTGGGGGCTTTCGTTGGGCCGGGAACCTGGGAGATTCCTGCAAGGTTGCAGTTCGCGGCCCGAGAAGCACTCTCCGGCCAACATGCCCAACTGCAGCAACAGCTCCCAAAGCGAAGGAGCCAGGACCCAAAGACCTAGCTGGCCTGAAGGGCCCCCAGGGGGCCCCCAAGCAGCCCATCTCCATTTGGGTCTGGGGGCTTTCGTTGGGCATGGATACCTGAGAGGTACCTGCAAGATTACAGTTCGCGGCCCGAGAAGCACTCTCCGGCCAACATGCTCAACTGCAGCAACAGCTCCCAAACCGAAGGAGCCAGGACCCAAAGAGCTAGGTGGCCTGAAGGGCCCCCAGGGGGCCCCCAAGCAGCCCCTCTCAATTTGGGTATGGGGGCTTTCGTTGGGCCGGGAACCTGGGAGATTCCTGCAAGGTTGCAGTTCGCGGCCCGAGAAGCACTCTCCGGCCAAGATGCCCAACTGCAGCAACAGCTCCCAAAGCGAAGGAGCCAGGACCCAAAGACCTAGCTGGCCTGAAGGGCCCCCAGGGGGCCCCCAAGCAGCCCCTCTCCATTTGGGTCTGGGGGCTTTCGTTGGGCATGGAACCTGAGAGATTCCTGCAAGGTTGCAGTTCGCGGCCGGAGAAGCACTCTCCGGCCAACATGCCCAACTGCAGCAACAGCTCCCAAAGCGAAGGAGCCAGGACCCAAAGACCTAGCTGGCCTGAAGGGCCCCCAGGGGGCCCCCAAGCAGCCCCTCTCCATTTGGGTCTGGGGGCTTTTGTTGGGCCGGGAACCTGGGAGATTCCTGCAAGGTTGCAGTTCGCGGCCCGAGAAGCACTCTCCGGCCAACATGCCCAACTGCAGCAACAGCTCCCAAACCGAATGAGCCAGGACACAAAGACCTAGCTGGCCTGAAGGGCCCCCAGGGGGCCCCCAAGTAGCCCCTCTCCATTTGGGTCTGGGGGCTTTCGTTGGGCATGTATACCTGAGAGTTACCTGCAAGGTTACATTTCGCGGCCCGAGAAGCACTCTCCGGCCAACATGCCCAACTGCAGCAACAGCTCCCAAAGCGAAGGAGCCAGGACCCAAAGACCTAGCTGGCCTGAAGTGCCCCCAGGGGGCCCCCAAGCAGCCCCTCTCCATTTGGGTCTGGGGGCTTTCGTTGAGCGGGGTACCTGGGAGATTCATGCAAGGTTGCAGTTCGCGGCCCGAGAAGCACTCTCCGGCCAACATGCCCAACTGCAGCAACAGCTCCCAAAGCGAAGGAGCCAGGACCCAAAGACCTAGCTGGCCTGAAGGGCCCCCAGGGGGCCCCCAAGCAGCCCCTCTCAATTTGGGTCTGGGGGCTTTCGTTGGGCCGGGAACCTGGGAGATTCCTGCAAGGTTGCAGTTCGCGGCCCGAGAAGCACTCTCCGGCCAACATGCCCAACTGCAGCAACAGCTCCCAAAGCGAAGGAGCCAGGACCCAAAGACCTAGCTGGCCTGAAGGGCCCCCAGGGGGCCCCCAAGCAGCCCCTCTCCATTTGGGTCTGGGGGCTTTCGTTGGGCGGGGAACCTGGAAGATTCCTGCAAGGTTGCAGTTCGCGGCCCGAGAAGCACTCTCCGGCCAACATGCCCAACTGCAGCAACAGCTCCCAAAGCGAAGGAGCCAGGACACAAAGACCTAGCTGGCCTGAAGGGCCCCCAGGGGGCCCCCAAGCAGCCCCTCTCCATTTGGGTCTGGGGGCTTTCGTTGGGCATGGATACCTGAGAGGTAGCTGCAAGGTTACAGTTCGCGGCTTGAGAAGCACTCTCCGGCCAACATGCCCAACTGCAGCAACAGCTCCCAAAGCGAAGGAGCCAGGACCCAAAGACCTAGCTGGCCTGAAGGGCCCCCAGGGGGCCCCCAAGCAGCCCCTCTCAATTTGGGTATGGGGGCTTTCGTTGGGCCGGGAACCTGGGAGAATCCTGCAAGGTTGCAGTTCGTGGCCCGAGAAGCACTCTCCGGCCAACATGCCCAAATGCAGCAACAGCTCCCAAAGCGAAGGAGCCAGGACCCAAAGACCTAGCTGGCCTGAAGGGCCCCCAGGGGGCCCCCAAGCAGCCCCTCTCAATTTGGGTCTGGGGGCTTTCGTTGGGCCGGGAACCTGGGAGATTCCTGCAAGGTTGCAGTTCGCGGCCCGAGAAGCACTCTCCGGCCAACATGCCCAACTGCAGCAACAGCTCCCAAAGCGAAGGAGCCAGGACCCAAAGACCTAGCTGGCCTGAAGGGCCCCCAGGGGGCCCCCAAGCAGCCCATCTCCATTTGGGTCTGGGGGCTTTCGTTGGGCATGGATACCTGAGAGGTACCTGCAAGGTTGCAGTTCGCGGCCCGAGAAGCACTCTCCGGCCAACATGCCCAACTGCAGCAACAGCTCCCAAACCGAAGGAGCCAGGACCCAAAGACCTAGCTGGCCTGAAGGGCCCCCAGGGGGCCCCCAAGCAGCCCCTCTCCATTTGGGTCTGGGGGCTTTCGTTGGGCATGGATACCTGAGATGTACATGCAAGGTTGCAGTTCGCGGCCCGAGAAGCACTCTCCGGCCAACATGCCCAACTGCAGCAACAGCTCCCAAAGCGAAGGAGCCAGGACCCAAAGACCTAGCTGGCCTGAAGGGCCCCCAGGGGGCCCCCAAGCAGCCCCTCTCAATTTGGGTCTGGGGGCTTTCGTTGGGCCGGGAACCTGGGAGATTCCTGCAAGGTTGCAGTTCGCGGCCCGAGAAGCACTCTCCGGCCAACATGCCCAACTGCAGCAACAGCTCCCAAAGCGAAGGAGCCAGGACCCAAAGACCTAGCTGGCCTGAAGGGCCCCCAGGGGGCCCCCAAGCAGCCCCTCTCCATTTGGGTCTGGGGGCTTTCGTTGGGCGGGGAACCTGGAAGATTCCTGCAAGGTTGCAGTTCGCGGCCCGAGAAGCACTCTCCGGCCAACATGCCCAACTGCAGCAACAGCTCCCAAAGCGAAGGAGCCAGGACACAAAGACCTAGCTGGCCTGAAGGGCCCCCAGGGGGCCCCCAAGCAGCCCCTCTCCATTTGGGTCTGGGGGCTTTCGTTGGGCATGGATACCTGAGAGGTAGCTGCAAGGTTACAGTTCGCGGCTTGAGAAGCACTCTCCGGCCAACATGCCCAACTGCAGCAACAGCTCCCAAAGCGAAGGAGCCAGGACCCAAAGACCTAGCTGGCCTGAAGGGCCCCCAGGGGGCCCCCAAGCAGCCCCTCTCAATTTGGGTATGGGGGCTTTCGTTGGGCCGGGAACCTGGGAGAATCCTGCAAGGTTGCAGTTCGTGGCCCGAGAAGCACTCTCCGGCCAACATGCCCAAATGCAGCAACAGCTCCCAAAGCGAAGGAGCCAGGACCCAAAGACCTAGCTGGCCTGAAGGGCCCCCAGGGGGCCCCCAAGCAGCCCCTCTCAATTTGGGTCTGGGGGCTTTCGTTGGGCCGGGAACCTGGGAGATTCCTGCAAGGTTGCAGTTCGCGGCCCGAGAAGCACTCTCCGGCCAACATGCCCAACTGCAGCAACAGCTCCCAAAGCGAAGGAGCCAGGACCCAAAGACCTAGCTGGCCTGAAGGGCCCCCAGGGGGCCCCCAAGCAGCCCATCTCCATTTGGGTCTGGGGGCTTTCGTTGGGCATGGATACCTGAGAGGTACCTGCAAGGTTGCAGTTCGCGGCCCGAGAAGCACTCTCCGGCCAACATGCCCAACTGCAGCAACAGCTCCCAAACCGAAGGAGCCAGGACCCAAAGAGCTAGGTGGCCTGAAGGGCCCCCAGGGGGCCCCCAAGCAGCCCCTCTCCATTTGGGTCTGGGGGCTTTCGTTGGGCATGGATACCTGAGATGTACATGCAAGATTACAGTTCGCGGCCCGAGAAGCACTCTCCGGCCAACATGCTCAACTGCAGCAACAGCTCCCAAACCGAAGGAGCCAGGACCCAAAGAGCTAGGTGGCCTGAAGGGCCCCCAGGGGGCCCCCAAGCAGCCCCTCTCCATTTGGGTCTGGGGGCTTTCGTTGGGCCGGGAACCTGGGAGATTCCTGCAAGGTTGCAGTTCGCGGCCCGAGAAGCACTCTCCGGCCAACATGCCCAACTGCAGCAACAGCTCCCAAAGCGAAGGAGCCAGGACCCAAAGACCTAGCTGGCCTGAAGGGCCCCCAGGGGGCCCCCAAGCAGCCCCTCTCAATTTGGGTCTGGGGGTTTTCGTTGGGCCGGGAACCTGGGAGATTCCTGCAAGGTTGCAGTTCGCGGCCCGAGAAGCACTCTCCGGCCAACATGCCCAACTGCAGCAACAGCTCCCAAAGCGAAGGAGCCAGGACCCAAAGACCTAGCTGGCCTGAAGGGCCCCCAGGGGGCCCCCAAGCAGCCCCTCTCAATTTGGGTCTGGGGGCTTTCGTTGGGCCGGGAACCTGGGAGAATCCTGCAAGGATACAGTTCGCGGCCCGAGAAGCACTCTCCGGCCAACATGCCCAACTGCAGCAACAGCTCCCAAAGCGAAGGAGCCAGGACCCAAAGACCTAGCTGGCCTGAAGGGCCCACAGGGGGCCCCCAAGCAGCCCCTCTCAATTTGGGTCTGGGGGCTTTCGTTGGGCCGGGAACCTGGGAGATTCCTGCAAGGTTGCAGTTCGCGGCCCGAGAAGCACTCTCCGGCCAACATGCCCAACTGCAGCAACAGCTCCCAAAGCGAAGGAGCCAGGACCCAAAGACCTAGCTGGCCTGAAGGGCCCCCAGGGGGCCCCCAAGCAGCCCATCTCCATTTGGGTCTGGGGGCTTTCGTTGGGCATGGATACCTGAGAGGTACCTGCAAGGTTGCAGTTCGCGGCCCGAGAAGCACTCTCCGGCCAACATGCCCAACTGCAGCAACAGCTCCCAAACCGAAGGAGCCAGGACCCAAAGACCTAGCTGGCCTGAAGGGCCCCCAGGGGGCCCCCAAGCAGCCCCTCTCCATTTGGGTCTGGGGGCTTTCGTTGGGCATGGATACCTGAGATGTACCTGCAAGATTACAGTTCGCGGCCCGAGAAGCACTCTCCGGCCAACATGCTCAACTGCAGCAACAGCTCCCAAACCGAAGGAGCCAGGACCCAAAGAGCTAGGTGGCCTGAAGGGCCCCCAGGGGGCCCCCAAGCAGCCCCTCTCAATTTGGGTCTGGGGGTTTTCGTTGGGCCGGGAACCTGGGAGATTCCTGCAAGGTTGCAGTTCGCGGCCCGAGAAGCACTCTCCGGCCAACATGCCCAACTGCAGCAACAGCTCCCAAAGCGAAGGAGCCAGGACCCAAAGACCTAGCTGGCCTGAAGGGCCCCCAGGGGGCCCCCAAGCAGCCCCTCTCAATTTGGGTCTGGGGGCTTTCGTTGGGCCGGGAACCTGGGAGAATCCTGCAAGGATGCAGTTCGCGGCCCGAGAAGCACTCTCCGGCCAACATGACCAACTGCAGCAACAGCTCCCAAAGTGAAGGAGCCAGGACCCAAAGACCTAGCTGGCCTGAAGGGCCCCCAGGGGGCCCCCAAGCAGCCCCTCTCAATTTGGGTCTGGGGGCTTTCGTTGGGCATGGAACCTGGGAGATTCCTGCAAGGTTGCAGTTCGCGGCCGGAGAAGCACTCTCCGGCCAACATGCCCAACTGCAGCAACAGCTCCCAAAGCGAAGGAGCCAGGACCCAAAGACCTAGCTGGCCTGAAGGGCCCCCAGGGGGCCCCCAAGTAGCCCCTCTCAATTTGGGTCTGGGGGCTTTCGTTGGGCATGTATACCTGAGAGTTACCTGCAAGGTTACAGTTCGCGGCCCGAGAAGCACTCTCCGGCCAACATGCCCAACTGCAGCAACAGCTCCCAAAGCGAGGGAGCCAGGACCCAAAGACCTAGCTGGCCTGAAGTGCCCCCAGGGGGTCCCCAAGCAGCCCCTCTCCATTTGGGTCTGGGGGCTTTCGTTGGGCCGGGAACCTGGGAGATTCATGCAAGGTTGCAGTTCGAGGCCTGAGAAGCACTCTCCAGCCAACATGCCCAACTGCAGCAACAGCTCCCAAAGCGAAGGAGCCAGGACCCAAAGACCTAGCTGGCCTGAAGGGCCCCCAGGGGGCCCCCAAGCAGCCCATCTCCATTTGGGTCTGGGGGCTTTCGTTGGGCATGTATACCTGAGAGGTACATGCAAGGTTGCAGTTCGCGGCCCGAGAAGCACTCTCCGGCCAACATGCCCAACTGCAGCAACAGCTCCCAAACCGAAGGAGCCAGGACCCAAAGACCTAGCTGGCCTGAAGGGCCCCCAGGGGGCCCCCAAGCAGCCCCTCTCCATTTGGGTCTGGGGGCTTTCGTTGGGCATGGATACCTGAGATGTACCTGCAAGATTACAGTTCGCGGCCCGAGAAGCACTCTCCGGACAACATACTCAACTGCAGCAACAGCTCCCAAACCGAAGGAGCCAGGACCCAAAGAGCTAGGTGGCCTGAAGGGCCCCCAGGGGGCCCCCAAGCAGCCCCTCTCCATTTGGGTCTGGGGGCTTTCGTTGGGCCGGGAACCTGGGAGATTCCTGCAAGGTTGCAGTTCGCGGCCTGAGAAGCACTCTCCGGCCAACATGCCCAACTGCAGCAACAGCTCCCAAAGCGAAGGAGCCAGGACCCAAAGACCTAGCTGGCCTGAAGGGCCCCCAGGGGGCCCCCAAGCAGCCCATCTCCATTTGGGTCTGGGGGCTTTCGTTGGGCATGGATACCTGAGAGGTACCTGCAAGGTTGCAGTTCACGGCCCGAGAAGCACTCTCCGGCCAACATGCCCAACTGCAGCAACAGCTCCCAAAGCGAAGGAGCCAGGACCCAAAGACCTAGCTGGCCTGAAGGGCCCCCAGGGGGCCCCCAAGCAGCCCCTCTCCATTTGGGTCTGGGGGCTTTCGTTGGGCATGGATACCTGAGATGTACCTGCAAGATTACAGTTCGCGGCCCGAGAAGCACTCTCCGGACAACATGCTCAACTGCAGCAACAGCTCCCAAACCGAAGGAGCCAGGACCCAAAGAGCTAGGTGGCCTGAAGGGCCCCCAGGGGGCCCCCAAGCAGCCCCTCTCCATTTGGGTCTGGGGGCTTTCGTTGGGCCGGGAACCTGGGAGATTCCTGCAAGGTTGCAGTTCGCGGCCTGAGAAGCACTCTCCGGCCAACATGCCCAACTGCAGCAACAGCTCCCAAAGCGAAGGAGCCAGGACCCAAAGACCTAGCTGGCCTGAAGGGCCCCCAGGGGGCCCCCAAGCAGTCCCTCTCAATTTGGGTCTGGGGGCTTTCGTTGGGCCGGGAACCTGGGAGATTCCTGCAAGGTTGCAGTTCGCGGCCCGAGAAGCACTCTCCGGCCAACATGCCCAACTGCAGCAACAGCTCCCAAACCGAATGAGCCAGGACACAAAGACCTAGCTGGCCTGAAGGGCCCCCAGGGGGCCCCCAAGTAGCCCCTCTCCATTTGGGTCTGGGGGCTTTCGTTGGGCATGTATACCTGAGAGTTACCTGCAAGGTTACAGTTCGCGGCCCGAGAAGCACTCTCCGGCCAACATGCCCAACTGCAGCAACAGCTCCCAAAGCGAAGGAGCCAGGACCCAAAGACCTAGCTGGCCTGAAGTGCCCCCAGGGGGCCCCCAAGCAGCCCCTCTCCATTTGGGTCTGGGGGCTTTCGTTGAGCGGGGTACCTGGGAGATTCATGCAAGGTTGCAGTTCGCGGCCCGAGAAGCACTCTCCGGCCAACATGCCCAACTGCAGCAACAGCTCCCAAAGCGAAGGAGCCAGGACCCAAAGACCTAGCTGGCCTGAAGGGCCCCCAGGGGGCCCCCAAGCAGCCCCTCTCAATTTGGGTCTGGGGGCTTTCGTTGGGCCGGGAACCTGGGAGATTCCTGCAAGGTTGCAGTTCGCGGCCCGAGAAGCACTCTCCGGCCAACATGCCCAACTGCAGCAACAGCTCCCAAAGCGAAGGAGCCAGGACCCAAAGACCTAGCTGGCCTGAAGGGCCCCCAGGGGGCCCCCAAGCAGCCCCTCTCCATTTGGGTCTGGGGGCTTTCGTTGGGCGGGGAACCTGGAAGATTCCTGCAAGGTTGCAGTTCGCGGCCCGAGAAGCACTCTCCGGCCAACATGCCCAACTGCAGCAACAGCTCCCAAAGCGAAGGAGCCAGGACACAAAGACATAGCTGGCCTGAAGGGCCCCCAGGGGGCCCCCAAGCAGCCCCTCTCCATTTGGGTCTGGGGGCTTTCGTTGGGCATGGATACCTGAGAGGTAGCTGCAAGGTTACAGTTCGCGGCTTGAGAAGCACTCTCCGGCCAACATGCCCAACTGCAGCAACAGCTCCCAAAGCGAAGGAGCCAGGACCCAAAGACCTAGCTGGCCTGAAGGGCCCCCAGGGGGCCCCCAAGCAGCCCCTCTCAATTTGGGTCTGGGGGCTTTCGTTGGGCCGGGAACCTGGGAGAATCCTGCAAGGTTGCAGTTCGTGGCCCGAGAAGCACTCTCCGGCCAACATGCCCAAATGCAGCAACAGCTCCCAAAGCGAAGGAGCCAGGACCCAAAGACCTAGCTGGCCTGAAGGGCCCCCAGGGGGCCCCCAAGCAGCCCCTCTCAATTTGGGTCTGGGGGCTTTCGTTGGGCATGGAACCTGGGAGATTCCTGCAAGGTTGCAGTTCGCGGCCGGAGAAGCACTCTCCGGCCAACATGCCCAACTGCAGCAACAGATCCCAAAGCGAAGGAGCCAGGACCCAAAGACCTAGCTGGCCTGAAGGGCCCCCAGGGGGCCCCCAAGTAGCCCCTCTCAATTTGGGTCTGGGGGCTTTCGTTGGGCATGTATACCTGAGAGTTACCTGCAAGGTTACTGTTCGCGGCCCGAGAAGCACTCTCCGGCCAACATGCTCAACTGCAGCAACAGCTCCCAAAGCGAAGGAGCCAGGACCCAAAGACCTAGCTGGCCTGAAGTGCCCCCAGGGGGTCCCCAAGCAGCCCCTCTCCATTTGGGTCTGGGGGCTTTCGTTGGGCCGGGAACCTGGGAGATTCATGCAAGGTTGCAGTTCGAGGCCTGAGAAGCACTCTCCGGCCAACATGCCCAACTGCAGCAACAGCTCCCAAAGCGAAGGAGCCAGGACCCAAAGACCTAGCTGGCCTGAAGGGCCCCCAGGGGGCCCCCAAGCAGCCCCTCTCCATTTGGGTCTGGGGGCTTTCGTTGGGCATGAATACCTGAGAGGTAGCTGCAAGGTTACAGTTCGCGGCCCGAGAAGAACTCTCCGGCCAACATGCCCAACTGCAGCAACAGCTCCCAAACCGAAGGAGCCAGGACCCAAAGACCTAGCTGGCCTGAAGGGCCCCCAGGGGGCCCCCAAGCAGCCCCTCTCAATTTGGGTCTGGGGGCTTTCGTTGGGCCGGGAACCTGGGAGATTCCTGCAAGGTTGCAGTTCGCGGCCCGAGAAGCACTCTCCGGCCAACATGCCCAACTGCAGCAACAGCTCCCAAAGCGAAGGAGCCAGGACCCAAAGACCTAGCTGGCCTGAAGGGCCCCCAGGGGGCCCCCAAGCAGCCCATCTCCATTTGGGTCTGGGGGCTTTCGTTGGGCATGGATACCTGAGAGGTACCTGCAAGGTTGCAGTTCGCGGCCCGAGAAGCACTCTCCGGCCAACATGCCCAACTGCAGCAACAGCTCCCAAACCGAAGGAGCCAGGACCCAAAGACCTAGCTGGCCTGAAGGGCCCCCAGGGGGCCCCCAAGCAGCCCCTCTCCATTTGGGTCTGGGGGCTTTCGTTGGGCATGGATACCTGAGATGTACATGCAAGATTACAGTTCGCGGCCCGAGAAGCACTCTCCGGCCAACATGCTCAACTGCAGCAACAGCTCCCAAACCGAAGGAGCCAGGACCCAAAGAGCTAGGTGGCCTGAAGGGCCCCCAGGGGGCCCCCAAGCAGCCCCTCTCCATTTGGGTCTGGGGGCTTTCGTTGGGCCGGGAACCTGGGAGATTCCTGCAAGGTTGCAGTTCGCGGCCCGAGAAGCACTCTCCGGCCAACATGCCCAACTGCAGCAACAGCTCCCAAAGCGAAGGAGCCAGGACCCAAAGACCTAGCTGGCCTGAAGGGCCCCCAGGGGGCCCCCAAGCAGCCCCTCTCAATTTGGGTCTGGGGGTTTTCGTTGGGCCGGGAACCTGGGAGATTCCTGCAAGGTTGCAGTTCGCGGCCCGAGAAGCACTCTCCGGCCAACATGCCCAACTGCAGCAACAGCTCCCAAAGCGAAGGAGCCAGGACCCAAAGACCTAGCTGGCCTGAAGGGCCCCCAGGGGGCCCCCAAGCAGCCCCTCTCAATTTGGGTCTGGGGGCTTTCGTTGGGCCGGGAACCTGGGAGAATCCTGCAAGGATACAGTTCGCGGCCCGAGAAGCACTCTCCGGCCAACATGCCCAACTGCAGCAACAGCTCCCAAAGCGAAGGAGCCAGGACCCAAAGACCTAGCTGGCCTGAAGGGCCCACAGGGGGCCCCCAAGCAGCCCCTCTCAATTTGGGTCTGGGGGCTTTCGTTGGGCCGGGAACCTGGGAGATTCCTGCAAGGTTGCAGTTCGCGGCCCGAGAAGCACTCTCCGGCCAACATGCCCAACTGCAGCAACAGCTCCCAAAGCGAAGGAGCCAGGACCCAAAGACCTAGCTGGCCTGAAGGGCCCCCAGGGGGCCCCCAAGCAGCCCATCTCCATTTGGGTCTGGGGGCTTTCGTTGGGCATGGATACCTGAGAGGTACCTGCAAGGTTGCAGTTCGCGGCCCGAGAAGCACTCTCCGGCCAACATGCCCAACTGCAGCAACAGCTCCCAAACCGAAGGAGCCAGGACCCAAAGACCTAGCTGGCCTGAAGGGCCCCCAGGGGGCCCCCAAGCAGCCCCTCTCCATTTGGGTCTGGGGGCTTTCGTTGGGCATGGATACCTGAGATGTACCTGCAAGATTACAGTTCGCGGCCCGAGAAGCACTCTCCGGCCAACATGCTCAACTGCAGCAACAGCTCCCAAACCGAAGGAGCCAGGACCCAAAGAGCTAGGTGGCCTGAAGGGCCCCCAGGGGGCCCCCAAGCAGCCCCTCTCAATTTGGGTCTGGGGGTTTTCGTTGGGCCGGGAACCTGGGAGATTCCTGCAAGGTTGCAGTTCGCGGCCCGAGAAGCACTCTCCGGCCAACATGCCCAACTGCAGCAACAGCTCCCAAAGCGAAGGAGCCAGGACCCAAAGACCTAGCTGGCCTGAAGGGCCCCCAGGGGGCCCCCAAGCAGCCCCTCTCAATTTGGGTCTGGGGGCTTTCGTTGGGCCGGGAACCTGGGAGAATCCTGCAAGGATGCAGTTCGCGGCCCGAGAAGCACTCTCCGGCCAACATGACCAACTGCAGCAACAGCTCCCAAAGTGAAGGAGCCAGGACCCAAAGACCTAGCTGGCCTGAAGGGCCCCCAGGGGGCCCCCAAGCAGCCCCTCTCAATTTGGGTCTGGGGGCTTTCGTTGGGCATGGAACCTGGGAGATTCCTGCAAGGTTGCAGTTCGCGGCCGGAGAAGCACTCTCCGGCCAACATGCCCAACTGCAGCAACAGCTCCCAAAGCGAAGGAGCCAGGACCCAAAGACCTAGCTGGCCTGAAGGGCCCCCAGGGGGCCCCCAAGTAGCCCCTCTCAATTTGGGTCTGGGGGCTTTCGTTGGGCATGTATACCTGAGAGTTACCTGCAAGGTTACAGTTCGCGGCCCGAGAAGCACTCTCCGGCCAACATGCCCAACTGCAGCAACAGCTCCCAAAGCGAGGGAGCCAGGACCCAAAGACCTAGCTGGCCTGAAGTGCCCCCAGGGGGTCCCCAAGCAGCCCCTCTCCATTTGGGTCTGGGGGCTTTCGTTGGGCCGGGAACCTGGGAGATTCATGCAAGGTTGCAGTTCGAGGCCCGAGAAGCACTCTCCAGCCAACATGCCCAACTGCAGCAACAGCTCCCAAAGCGAAGGAGCCAGGACCCAAAGACCTAGCTGGCCTGAAGGGCCCCCAGGGGGCCCCCAAGCAGCCCATCTCCATTTGGGTCTGGGGGCTTTCGTTGGGCATGTATACCTGAGAGGTACATGCAAGGTTGCAGTTCGCGGCCCGAGAAGCACTCTCCGGCCAACATGCCCAACTGCAGCAACAGCTCCCAAACCGAAGGAGCCAGGACCCAAAGACCTAGCTGGCCTGAAGGGCCCCCAGGGGGCCCCCAAGCAGCCCCTCTCCATTTGGGTCTGGGGGCTTTCGTTGGGCATGGATACCTGAGATGTACCTGCAAGATTACAGTTCGCGGCCCGAGAAGCACTCTCCGGACAACATACTCAACTGCAGCAACAGCTCCCAAACCGAAGGAGCCAGGACCCAAAGAGCTAGGTGGCCTGAAGGGCCCCCAGGGGGCCCCCAAGCAGCCCCTCTCCATTTGGGTCTGGGGGCTTTCGTTGGGCCGGGAACCTGGGAGATTCCTGCAAGGTTGCAGTTCGCGGCCTGAGAAGCACTCTCCGGCCAACATGCCCAACTGCAGCAACAGCTCCCAAAGCGAAGGAGCCAGGACCCAAAGACCTAGCTGGCCTGAAGGGCCCCCAGGGGGCCCCCAAGCAGCCCATCTCCATTTGGGTCTGGGGGCTTTCGTTGGGCATGGATACCTGAGAGGTACCTGCAAGGTTGCAGTTCGCGCCCCGAGAAGCACTCTCCGGCCAACATGCCCAACTGCAGCAACAGCTCCCAAACCGAAGGAGCCAGGACCCAAAGACCTAGCTGGCCTGAAGGGCCCCCAGGGGGCCCCCAAGCAGCCCCTCTCCATTTGGGTCTGGGGGCTTTCGTTGGGCATGGATACCTGAGATGTACCTGCAAGATTACAGTTCGCGGCCCGAGAAGCACTCTCCGGACAACATGCTCAACTGCAGCAACAGCTCCCAAACCGAAGGAGCCAGGACCCAAAGAGCTAGGTGGCCTGAAGGGCCCCCAGGGGGCCCCCAAGCAGCCCCTCTCCATTTGGGTCTGGGGGCTTTCGTTGGGCCGGGAACCTGGGAGATTCCTGCAAGGTTGCAGTTCGCGGCCTGAGAAGCACTCTCCGGCCAACATGCCCAACTGCAGCAACAGCTCCCAAAGCGAAGGAGCCAGGACCCAAAGACCTAGCTGGCCTGAAGGGCCCCCAGGGGGCCCCCAAGCAGTCCCTCTCAATTTGGGTCTGGGGGCTTTCGTTGGGCCGGGAACCTGGGAGATTCCTGCAAGGTTGCAGTTCGCGGCCCGAGAAGCACTCTCCGGCCAACATGCCCAACTGCAGCAACAGCTCCCAAAGCGAAGGAGCCAGGACCCAAAGACCTAGCTGGCCTGAAGGGCCCCCAGGGGGGCCCCAAGCAGCCCCTCTCCATTTGTGTCTGGGGGCTTTCGTTGGGCCGGGAACGGGGGAGAATCCTGCAAGGTTGCAGTTCGAGGCCCGAGAAGCACTCTCCGGCCAACATGCCCAACTGCAGCAACAGCTCCCAAAGCGAAGGAGCCAGGACCCAAAGACCTAGCTGGCCTGAAGGGCCCCCAGGGGGGCCCCAAGCACCCCCTCTCCATTTGGGTCTGGGGGCTTTCGTTGGGCCGGGAACCTGGGAGATTCATGCAAGGTTGCAGTTCGCGGCCCGAGAAGCACTCTCCGGCCAACATGCCCAACTGCAGCAACAGCTCCCAAAGCGAAGGAGCCAGGACCCAAAGACCTAGCTGGCCTGAAGGGCCCCCAGGGGGCCCCCAAGCAGCCCATCTCCATTTGGGTCTGGGGGCTTTCGTTGGGCATGGATACCTGAGAGGTACCTGCAAGGTTGCAGTTCGCGGCCCGAGAAGCACTCTCCGGCCAACATGCCCAACTGCAGCAACAGCTCCCAAACCGAAGGAGCCAGGACCCAAAGACCTAGCTGGCCTGAAGGGCCCCCAGGGGGCCCCCAAGCAGCCCCTCTCCATTTGGGTCTGGGGGCTTTCGTTGGGCATGGATACCTGAGATGTACCTGCAAGATTACAGTTCGCGGCCCGAGAAGCACTCTCCGGACAACATGCCCAACTGCAGCAACAGCTCCCAAACCGAAGGAGCCAGGACCCAAAGACCTAGCTGGCCTGAAGGGCCCCCAGGGGGCCCCCAAGCAGCCCCTCTCCATTTGGGTCTGGGGGCTTTCGTTGGGCCGGGAACCTGGGAGATTCCTGCAAGGTTGCAGTTCGCGGCCTGAGAAGCACTCTCCGGCCAACATGCCCAACTGCAGCAACAGCTCCCAAAGCGAAGGAGCCAGGACCCAAAGACCTAGCTGGCCTGAAGGGCCCCCAGGGGGCCCCCAAGCAGTCCCTCTCAATTTGGGTCTGGGGGCTTTCGTTGGGCCGGGAACCTGGGAGATTCCTGCAAGGTTGCAGTTCGCGGCCCGAGAAGCACTCTCCGGCCAACATGCCCAACTGCAGCAACAGCTCCCAAAGCGAAGGAGCCAGGACCCAAAGACCTAGCTGGCCTGAAGGGCCCCCAGGGGGGCCCCAAGCAGCCCCTCTCCATTTGTGTCTGGGGGCTTTCGTTGGGCCGGGAACGGGGGAGAATCCTGCAAGGTTGCAGTTCGAGGCCCGAGAAGCACTCTCCGGCCAACATGCCCAACTGCAGCAACAGCTCCCAAAGCGAAGGAGCCAGGACCCAAAGACCTAGCTGGCCTGAAGGGCCCCCAGGGGGGCCCCAAGCACCCCCTCTCCATTTGGGTCTGGGGGCTTTCGTTGGGCCGGGAACCTGGGAGATTCATGCAAGGTTGCAGTTCGCGGCCCGAGAAGCACTCTCCGGCCAACATGCACAACTGCAGCAACAGCTCCCAAAACGAAGGAGCCAGGACCCAAAGACCTAGCTGGCCTGAAGGGCCCCCAGGGGGCCCCCAAGCAGCCCCTCTCAATTTGGGTCTGGGGGCTTTCGTTGGGCCGGGACCCTGGGAGATTCCTGCAAGGTTGCAGTTCGCGGCCGGAGAAGCACTCTCCGGCCAACATGCCCAACTGCAGCAACAGCTCCCAAACCGAAGGAGCCAGGACCCAAAGACCTAGCTGGCCTGAAGGGCCCCCAGGGGGCCCCCAAGCAGCCCCTCTCCATTTGGGTCTAGGGGCTTTCTTTAGGCTGTGAACCTGGGAGATACCAGCAAGGTTGCAGTTCGCGGCCCGAGAAGCACTCTCCGGCCAACATGCCCAACTGCAGCAACAGCTCCCAAACCGAAGGAGCCAGGACCCAAAGACCTAGCTGGCCTGAAGGGCCCCCAGGGGGCCCCCAAGCAGCCCCTCTCAATTTGGGTCTGGGGGTTTTCGTTGGGCCGGGAACCTGGGAGATTCCTGCAAGGTTGCAGTTCGCGGCCCGAGAAGCACTCTCCGGCCAACATGCCCAACTGCAGCAACAGCTCCCAAAGCGAAGGAGCCAGGACCCAAAGACCTAGCTGGCCTGAAGGGCCCCCAGGGGGCCCCCAAGCAGCCCCTCTCAATTTGGGTCTGGGGGCTTTCGTTGGGCCGGGAACCTGGGAGAATCCTGCAAGGATGCAGTTTGCGGCCCGAGAAGCACTCTCCGGCCAACATGCCCAACTGCAGCAACAGCTCCCAAAGCGAAGGAGCCAGGACCCAAAGACCTAGCTGGCCTGAAGGGCCCCCAGGGGGCCCCCAAGCAGCCCCTCTCAATTTGGGTCTGGGGGCTTTCGTTGGGCATGGAACCTGGGAGATTCCTGCAAGGTTGCAGTTCGCGGCCCGAGAAGCACTCTCCGGCCAACATGCCCAACTGCAGCAACAGCTCCCAAAGCGAAGGAGCCAGGACCCAAAGACCTAGCTGGCCTGAAGGGCCCCCAGGGGGCCCCCAAGTAGCCCCTCTCAATTTGGGTCTGGGGGCTTTCGTTGGGCATGTATACCTGAGAGTTACCTGCAAGGTTACAGTTCGCGGCCCGAGAAGCACTCTCCGGCCAACATGCCCAACTGCAGCAACAGCTCCCAAAGCGAGGGAGCCAGGACCCAAAGACCTAGCTGGCCTGAAGTGCCCCCAGGGGGTCCCCAAGCAGCCCCTCTCCATTTGGGTCTGGGGGCTTTCGTTGGGCCGGGAACCTGGGAGATTCATGCAAGGTTGCAGTTCGAGGCCTGAGAAGCACTCTCCGGCCAACATGCCCAACTGCAGCAACAGCTCCCAAAGCGAAGGAGCCAGGACCCAAAGACCTAGCTGGCCTGAAGGGCCCCCAGGGGGCCCCCAAGCAGCCCATCTCCATTTGGGTCTGGGGGCTTTCGTTGGGCATGGATACCTGAGAGGTACCTGCAAGGTTGCAGTTCGCGGCCCGAGAAGCACTCTCCGGCCAACATGCCCAACTGCAGCAACAGCTCCCAAAGCGAAGGAGCCAGGACCCAAAGACCTAGCTGGCCTGAAGGGCCCCCAGGGGGCCCCCAAGCAGCCCCTCTCCATTTGGGTCTGGGGGCTTTCGTTGGGCATGGATACCTGAGATGTACCTGCAAGATTACAGTTCGCGGCCCGAGAAGCACTCTCCGGACAACATGCTCAACTGCAGCAACAGCTCCCAAACCGAAGGAGCCAGGACCCAAAGAGCTAGGTGGCCTGAAGGGCCCCCAGGGGGCCCCCAAGCAGCCCCTCTCCATTTGGGTCTGGGGGCTTTCGTTGGGCCGGGAACCTGGGAGATTCCTGCAAGGTTGCAGTTCGCGGCCTGAGAAGCACTCTCCGGCCAACATGCCCAACTGCAGCAACAGCTCCCAAAGCGAAGGAGCCAGGACCCAAAGACCTAGCTGGCCTGAAGGGCCCCCAGGGGGCCCCCAAGCAGCCCATCTCCATTTGGGTCTGGGGGCTTTCGTTGGGCATGGATACCTGAGAGGTACCTGCAAGGTTGCAGTTCGCGGCCCGAGAAGCACTCTCCGGCCAACATGCCCAACTGCAGCAACAGCTCCCAAACCGAAGGAGCCAGGACCCAAAGACCTAGCTGGCCTGAAGGGCCCCCAGGGGGCCCCCAAGCAGCCCCTCTCCATTTGGGTCTGGGGGCTTTCGTTGGGCATGGATACCTGAGATGTACCTGCAAGATTACAGTTCGCGGCCCGAGAAGCACTCTCCGGACAACATGCTCAACTGCAGCAACAGCTCCCAAACCGAAGGAGCCAGGACCCAAAGAGCTAGGTGGCCTGAAGGGCCCCCAGGGGGCCCCCAAGCAGCCCCTCTCCATTTGGGTCTGGGGGCTTTCGTTGGGCCGGGAACCTGGGAGATTCCTGCAAGGTTGCAGTTCGCGGCCTGAGAAGCACTCTCCGGCCAACATGCCCAACTGCAGCAACAGCTCCCAAAGCGAAGGAGCCAGGACCCAAAGACCTAGCTGGCCTGAAGGGCCCCCAGGGGGCCCCCAAGCAGTCCCTCTCAATTTGGGTCTGGGGGCTTTCGTTGGGCCGGGAACCTGGGAGATTCCTGCAAGGTTGCAGTTCGCGGCCCGAGAAGCACTCTCCGGCCAACATGCCCAACTGCAGCAACAGCTCCCAAAGCGAAGGAGCCAGGACCCAAAGACCTAGCTGGCCTGAAGGGCCCCCAGGGGGGCCCCAAGCAGCCCCTCTCCATTTGGGTCTGGGGGCTTTCGTTGGGCCGGGAACGGGGGAGAATCCTGCAAGGTTGCAGTTCGAGGCCCGAGAAGCACTCTCCGGCCAACATGCCCAACTGCAGCAACAGCTCCCAAAGCGAAGGAGCCAGGACCCAAAGACCTAGCTGGCCTGAAGGGCCCCCAGGGGGGCCCCAAGCAGCCCCTCTCCATTTGGGTCTGGGGGCTTTCGTTGGGCCGGGAACCTGGGAGATTCATGCAAGGTTGCAGTTCGCGGCCCGAGAAGCACTCTCCGGCCAACATGCACAACTGCAGCAACAGCTCCCAAAACGAGAGTGCTTCTCCGGCCAACATGCCCAACTGCAGCAACAGCTCCCAAACCGAAGGAGCCAGGACCCAAAGACCTAGCTGGCCTGAAGGGCCCCCAGGGGGCCCCCAAGCAGCCCCTCTCCATTTGGGTCTGGGGGCTTTCTTTAGGCTGTGAACCTGGGAGATACCAGCAAGGTTGCAGTTCGCAGCCCGAGAAGCACTCTCCGGCCAACATGCCCAATATCCAGCAACAGCTCCCAAAGCGAAGGAGCCAGGACCCAAAGACCTAGCTGGCCTGAAGGGCCCCCAGAAGGCCACCAAGCAGCCCCTCTCCATTTGGGTCTGGGTGCTTTCATTGGGCATGTATACCTGAGAGGTACCTGCAAGTTACAGTTCGCGGCCCGAGAAGCACTCTCCGGCCAACATGCCCAACTGCAGCAACAGCTCCCAAACCGAAGGAGCCAGGACCCAAAGACCTAGCTGGCCTGAAGGGCCCCCAGGGGGGCCCCAAGCAGCCCCTCTCCATTTGGGTCTGGGGGCTTTCGTTGGGCCGGGAACCTGGGAGGTACCTGCAAGGTTGCAGTTCGCAGCCCGAGAAGCACTCTCCGGCCAACATGCCCAACTGCAGCAACAGCTCCCAAACCGAAGGAGCCAGGACCCAAAGACCTAGCTGGCCTGAAGGGCCCCCAGGGGGCCCCCAAGCAGCCCCTCTCAATTTGGGTCTGGGGGCTTTAGTTGGGCCGGGAACCTGGGAGATTCCTGCAAGGATGCAGTTCGCGGCCCGAGAAGCACTCTCCGGCCAACATGCCCAACTGCAGCAACAGCTCCCAAAGCGAAGGAGCCAGGACCCAAAGACCTAGCTGGCCTGAAGGGCCCCCAGGGGGCCCCCAAGCAGCCCCTCTCAATTTGGGTCTGGGGGCTTTCGTTGGGCATGGAACCTGGGAGATTCCTGCAAGGTTGCAGTTCGCGGCCGGAGAAGCACTCTCCGGCCAACATGCCCAACTGCAGCAACAGCTCCCAAACCGAAGGAGCCAGGACCCAAAGACCTAGCTGGCCTGAAGGGCCCCCAGGGGGCCCCCAAGCAGCCCCTCTCCATTTGGGTCTGGGGGCTTTCGTTGGGCATGGATACCTGAGATGTACCTGCAAGATTACAGTTCGCGGCCCGAGAAGCACTCTCCGGCCAACATGCTCAACTGCAGCAACAGCTCCCAAACCGAAGGAGCCAGGACCCAAAGAGCTAGGTGGCCTGAAGGGCCCCCAGGGGGCCCCCAAGCAGCACCTCTCCATTTGGGTCTGGGGGCTTTCGTTGGGCCGGGAACCTGGGAGATTCCTGCAAGGTTGCAGTTCGCGGCCGGAGAAGCACTCTCCGGCCAACATGCACAACTGCAGCAACAGCTCCCAAAGTGAAGGAGCCAGGACCCAAAGACCTAGCTGGCCTGAAGGGCCCCCAGGGGGCCCCCAAGCAGCCCCTCTCAATTTGGGTCTGGGGGCTTTCGTTGGGCCGGGAACCTGGGAGATTCCTGCAAGGTTGCAAATCGCGGCCCGAGAAGCACTCTCCGGCCAACATGCCCAACTGCAGCAACAGCTCCCAAAGCGAAGGAGCCAGGACCCAAAGACCTAGCTGGCCTGAAGGGCCCCCAGGGGGGCCCCCAAGCAGCCCCTCTCCATTTGGGTCTGGGGGCTTTCGTTGGGCCGGGAACCTGGGAGAATCCTGCAAGGTTGCAGTTCGAGGCCCGAGAAGCACTCTCCGGCCAACATGCCCAACTGCAGCAACAGCTCCCAAAGCGAAGGAGCCAGGACCCAAAGAGCTAGGTGGCCTGAAGGGCCCCCAGGGGGCCCCCAAGCAGCCCCTCTCAATTTGGGTCTGGGGGCTTTCGTTGGGCCGGGAACCTGGGAGATTCCTGCAAGGTTGCAGTTCGCGGCCGGAGAAGCACTCTCCGGCCAACATGCACAACTGCAGCAACAGCTCCCAAAACGAAGGAGCCAGGACCCAAAGACCTAGCTGGCCTGAAGGGCCCCCAGGGGGCCCCCAAGCAGCCCCTCTCAATTTGGGTCTGGGGGCTTTCGTTGGGCCGGGAACCTGGGAGATTCCTGCAAGGTTGCAGTTCGCGGCCGGAGAAGCACTCTCCGGCCAACATGCCCAACTGCAGCAACAGCTCCCAAACCGAAGGAGCCAGGACCCAAAGACCTAGCTGGCCTGAAGGGCCCCCAGGGGGCCCCCAAGCAGCCCCTCTCCATTTGGGTCTGGGGGCTTTCTTTAGGCTGTGAACCTGGGAGATACCAGCAAGGTTGCAGTTCGCAGCCCGAGAAGCACTCTCCGGCCAACATGCCCAATATCCAGCAACAGCTCCCAAAGCGAAGGAGCCAGGACCCAAAGACCTAGCTGGCCTGAAGGGCCCCCAGAAGGCCACCAAGCAGCCCCTCTCCATTTGGGTCTGGGTGCTTTCATTAGGCATGTATACCTGAGAGGTACCTGCAAGTTACAGTTCGCGGCCCGAGAAGCACTCTCCGGCCAACATGCCCAACTGCAGCAACAGCTCCCAAACCGAAGGAGCCAGGACCCAAAGACCTAGCTGGCCTGAAGGGCCCCCAGGGGGGCCCCAAGCAGCCCCTCTCCATTTGCGTCTGGGGGCTTTCGTTGGGCCGGGAACCTGGGAGGTACCTGCAAGGTTGCAGTTCGCGGCCCGAGAAGCACTCTCCGGCCAACATGCCCAACTGCAGCAACAGCTCCCAAACCGAAGGAGCCAGGACACAAAGACCTAGCTGGCCTGAAGGGCCCCCAGGGGGCCCCCAAGTAGCCCCTCTCCATTGGGGTCTGGGGGCTTTCGTTGGGCATGTATACCTGAGAGTTACCTGCAAGGTTACAGTTCGCGGCCCGAGAAGCACTCTCCGGCCAACATGCCCAACTGCAGCAACAGCTCCCAAAGCGAAGGAGCCAGGACCCAAAGACCTAGCTGGCCTGAAGTGCCCCCAGGGGGTCCCCAAGCAGCCCCTCTCCATTTGGGTCTGGGGGCTTTCGTTGAGCGGGGAACCTGGGAGATTCATGCAAGGTTGCAGTTCGCGGCCCGAGAAGCACTCTCCGGCCAACATGCCCAACTGCAGCAACAGCTCCCAAAGGGAAGGAGCCAGGACCCAAAGAGCTAGGTGGCCTGATGGGCCCCCAGGGGGCCCCCAAGCAGCCCCTCTCCATTTGGGTCTGGGGGCTTTCGTTGGGCCGGGAACCTGGGAGATTCCTGCAAGGTTGCAGTTCGCGGCCCGAGAAGCACTCTCCGGCCAACATGCCCAACTGCAGCAACAGCTCCCAAAGCGAAGGAGCCAGGACCCAAAGACCTAGCTGGCCTGAAGGGCCCCCAGGGGGCCCCCAAGCAGCCCCTCTCAATTTGGGTCTGGGGGCTTTCGTTGGGCGGGGAAACTGGAAGATTCCTGCAAGGTTGCAGTTCGCGGCCCGAGAAGCACTCTCCGGCCAACATGCCCAACTGCAGCAACAGCTCCCAAAGCGAAGGAGCCAGGACCCAAAGACCTAGCTGGCCTGAAGGGCCCCCAGGGGGCCCCCAAGCAGCCCCTCTCCATTTGGGTCTGGGGGCTTTCGTTGGGCATGGATACCTGAGAGGTAGCTGCAAGGTTACAGTTCGCGGCTTGAGAAGCACTCTCCGGCCAACATGCCCAACTGCAGCAACAGCTCCCAAACCGAAGGAGCCAGGACCCAAAGACCTAGCTGGCCTGAAGGGCCCCCAGGGGGCCCCCAAGCAGCCCCTCTCCATTTGGGTCTGGGGGCTTTCGTTGGGCCGGGAACCTGTGAGATTCCTGCAAGGTTGAAGTTCGCGGCCCGAGAAGCACTCTCCGGCCAACATGCCCAACTGCAGCAACAGCTCCCAAAGCGAAGGAGCCAGGACCCAAAGACCTAGCTGGCCTGAAGGGCCCCCAGGGGGCCCCCAAGCAGCCCCTCTCCATTTGGGTCTGGGGGCTTTCGTTGGGCCGGGAACCTGGGAGAATCCTGCAAGGATGCAGTTCGCGGCCCGAGAAGCACTCTCCGGCCAACATGCCCAACTGCAGCAACAGCTCCCAAACCGAAGGAGCCAGGACCCAAAGACCTAGCTGGCCTGAAGGGCCCCCAGGGGGCCCCCAAGCAGCCCCTCTCAATTTGGGTCTGGGGGCTTTCGTTGGGCATGGAACCTGGGAGATTCCTGCAAGGTTGCAGTTCGCGGCCGGAGAAGCACTCTCCGGCCAACATGCCCAACTGCAGCAACAGCTCCCAAAGCGAAGGAGCCAGGACCCAAAGACCTAGCTGGCCTGAAGGGCCCCCAGGGGGCCCCCAAGTAGCCCCTCTCAATTTGGGTCTGGGGGCTTTCGTTGGGCATGTATACCTGAGAGTTACCTGCAAGGTTGCAGTTTGCGGCCCGAGAAGCACTCTCCGCCCAACATGCCCAACTGCAGCAACAGCTCCCAAACCGAAGGAGCCAGGACCCAAAGACCTAGCTGGCCTGAAGGGCCCCCAGGGGGTCCCCAAGCAGCCCCTCTCCATTTGGGTCTGGGGGCTTTCCTTGGGCCGGGAACCTGGGAGGTACCTGCAAGGTTGCAGTTCGAGGCCTGAGAAGCACTCTCCGGCCAACATGCCCAACTGCAGCAACAGCTCCCAAAGCGAAGGAGCCAGGACCCAAAGACCTAGCTGGCCTGAAGGGCCCCCAGGGGGCCACCAAGCAGCCCCTCTCAATTTGGGTCTGGGGGCTTTCGTTGGGCCGGGAACCTGGGAGATTCCTGCAAGGTTGCAGTTCGCGGCCCGAGAAGCACTCTCCGGCCAACATGCCCAACTGCAGCAACAGCTCCCAAAGCGAAGGAGCCAGGACCCAAAGACCTAGCTGGCCTGAAGGGCCCCCAGGGGGCCCCCAAGCAGCCCCTCTCAATTTGGGTCTGGGGGCTTTCGTTGGGCGGGGAACCTGGGAGATTCCTGCAAGGTTGCAGCTCGCGGCCCGAGAAGCACTCTCCGGCCAACATGCCCAGCTGCAGCAACAGCTCCCAAAGCGAAGGAGCCAGGACCCAAAGACCTAGCTGGCCTGAAGGGCCCCCAGGGGGCCCCCAAGCAGCCCCTCTCCATTAAGGTCTGGGGGCTTTCGTTGGGCATGGATACCTGAGAGGTAGCTGCAAGGTTACAGTTCGCGGCCCGAGAAGCACTCTCCGGCCAACATGCACAACTGCAGCAACAGCTCCCAAACCGAAGGAGCCAGGACCCAAAGACCTAGCTGGCCTGAAGGGCCCCCAGGGGGCCCCCAAGCAGCACCTCTCAATTTGGGTCTGGGGGCTTTCGTTGGGCCGGGAACCTGGGAGATTCCTGCAAGGTTGCAGTTCGCGGCCCGAGAAGCACTCTCCGGCCAACATGCCCAACTGCAGCAACAGCTCCCAAAGCGAAGGAGCCAGGACCCAAAGACCTAGCTGGCCTGAAGGGCCCCCAGGGGGCCCCCAAGCAGCCCCTCTCAATTTGGGTCTGGGGGCTTTCGTTGGGCATGGAACCTGGGAGATTCCTGCAAGGTTGCAGTTCGAGGCCCGAGAAGCACTCTCCGGCCAACATGCCCAACTGCAGCAACAGCTCCCAAACCGAATGAGACAGGACCCAAAGACCTAGCTGGCCTGAAGGGCCCCCAGGGGGCCCCCAAGCAGCCCCTCTCCTTTTGGGTCTGGGGGCTTTCGTTGGGCATGTATACCTGAGAGGTACCAGCAAGGTTACAGTTCGCGGCCCGAGAAGCACTCTCCGGCCAACATGCCCAACTGCAGCAACAGCTCCCAAACCGAAGGAGCCAGGACCCAAAGACCTAGCTGGCCTGAAGTGCCCCCAGGGGGTCCCCAAGCAGCCCCTCTCCATTTGGGTCTGGGGGCTTTCGTTGGGCGGGGAACCTGGGAGATTCATGCAAGGTTGCAGTTCGCGGCCCGAGAAGCACTCTCCGGCCAACATGCACAACTGCAGCAACAGCTCCCAAAGCGAAGGAGCCAGGACCCAAAGACCTAGCTGGCCTGAAGGGCCCCCAGGGGGCCCCCAAGCAGCCCCTCTCAATTTGGGTCTGGGGGCTTTCGTTGGGCCGGGAACCTGGGAGATTCCTGCAAGGTTGCAGTTCGCGGCCGGAGAAGAACTCTCCGGCCAACATGCCCAACTGCAGCAACAGCTCCCAAAGCGAAGGAGCCAGGACCCAAAGACCTAGCTGGCCTGAAGGGCCCCCAGGGGGCCCCCAAGCAGCCCCTCTCAATTTGGGTCTGGGGGTTTTCGTTGGGCCGGGAACCTGGGAGGTACCTGCAAGGTTGCAGTTCGCGGACCGAGAAGCACTCTCCGGCCAACATGCTCAACTGCAGCAACAGCTCCCAAACCGAAGGAGCCAGGACCCAAAGACCTAGCTGGCCTGAAGGGCCCCCAGGGGGGCCCCAAGTAGCCCCTCTCCATTTGGGTCTGGGGGCTTTCGTTGGGCCGGGAACCTGGGAGAATCCTGCAAGGTTGCAGTTCGCGGCCCGAGAAGCACTCTCCGGCCAACATGCCCAACTGCAGCAACAGCTCCCAAACCGAAGGAGCCAGGACCCAAAGACCTAGCTGGCCTGAAGGGCCCCCAGGGGGCCCCCAAGCAGCCCCTCTCCATTTGGGTCTGGGGGCTTTCATTTGGGCCGGGAACCTGGGAGAATCCTGCAAGGTTGCAGTTCGAGGCCCGAGAAGCACTCTCCGGCCAACATGCTCAACTGCAGCAACAGCTCCCAAAGCGAAGGAGCCAGGACCCAAAGACCTAGCTGGCCTGAAGGGCCCCCAGGGGGCCCCCAAGCAGCCCCTCTCCATTTGGGTCTGGGGGCTTTCATTTGGGCCGGGAACCTGGGAGATTCCTGCAAGGTTGCAGTTCGAGGCCCGAGAAGCACTCTCCGGCCAACATGCTCAACTGCAGCAACAGCTCCCAAAGCGAAGGAGCCAGGACCCAAAGACCTAGCTGGCCTGAAAGGCCCCCAGGGGGCCCCCAAGCAGCCCCTCTCCATTTGGGTCTGGGGGCTTTAGTTGGGCCGGGAACCTGGGAGATTCCTTCAAGGTTGCAGTTCGCGGCCCGAGAAGCACTCTCCGGCCAACATGCCCAACTGCAGCAACAGCTCCCAAAGCGAAGGAGCCAGGACCCAAAGACCTAGCTGGCCTGAAGGGCCCCCAGGGGGCCCCCAAGCAGCCCCTCTCCATTTGGTTCTGGGGGCTTTCGTTGGGCATGGATACCTGAGAGGTACCTGCAAGGTTACAGTTCGCGGACCGAGAAGCACTCTCCGGCCAACATTCTCAACTGCAGCAACAGCTCCCAAACCGAAGGAGCCAGGACCCAAAGACCTAGCTGGCCTGAAGGGCCCCCAGGGGGCCCCCAAGCAGCCCCTCTCCATTTGGGTCTGGGGGCTTTCGTTGGGCCGGGTACCTGTGAGATTCCTGCAAGGTTGCAGTTCGCGGCCCGAGAAGCACTCTCCGGCCAGCATGCCCAACTGCAGCAACAGCTCCCAAAGCGAAGGAGCCAGGACCCAAAGACCTAGCTGGCCTGAAGGGCCCCCAGGGGGCCCCCAAGCAGCCCCTCTCCATTTGGGTCTGGGGGCTTTCGTTGGGCATGGAACCTGGGAGATTCCTGCAAGGTTGCAGTTCGCGGCCCGAGAAGCACTCTCCGGCCAACATGCCCAACTGCAGCAACAGCTCCCAAACCGAAGGAGCCAGGACCCAAAGACCTAGCTGGCCTGAAGGGCCCCCAGGGGGCCCCCAAGCAGCCCCTCTCAATTTGGGTCTGGGGGCTTTCGTTGGGCATGGATACCTGAGATGTACCTGCAAGATTACAGTTCGCGGCCCGAGAAGCACTCTCCGGCCAACATGCTCAACTGCAGCAACAGCTCCCACACCGAAGGAGCCAGGACCCAAAGACCTAGCTGGCCTGAAGGGCCCCCAGGGGGCCCCCAAGCAGCCCCTCTCCATTTGGGTCTGGGGGCTTTCGTTGGGCCGGGAACCTGGGAGATTCCTACAAGGTTGCAGTTCGCGGCCCGAGAAGCACTCTCCGCCCAACATGCCCAACTGCAGCAACAGCTCCCAAAGCGAAGGAGCCAGGACCCAAAGACCTAGCTGGCCTGAAGGGCCCCCAGGGGGGCCCCAAGCAGCCCCTCTCCATTTGGGTCTGGGGGCTTTCGTTGGGCCGGGAACCTGGGAGATTCCTGCAAGGTTGCAGTTCGAGGCCCGAGAAGCACTCTCCGGCCAACATGTCCAACTGCAGCAACAGCTCCCAAAGCGAAGGAGCCAGGACCCAAAGAGCTAGGTGGCCTGAAGGGCCCCCAGGGGGCCCCCAAGCAGCCCCTCTCCATTTGGGTCTGGGGGCTTTCGTTGGGCCGGGAACCTGGGAGATTCCTGCAAGGTTGCAGTTCGCGGCCCGAGAAGCACTCTCCGGCCAACATGCCCAACTGCAGCAACAGCTCCCAAAGCGAAGGAGCCAGGACCCAAAGACCTAGCTGGCCTGAAGGGCCCCCAGGGGGCCCCCAAGGAGCTCATCTCCATTTGGGTCTGGGGGCTTTAGTTGGGCCGGGAACCTGGGAGGTACCTGCAAGGTTGCAGTTCGCGGCCGGAGAAGCACTCTCCGGCCAACATGCCCAACTGCAGCAACAGCTCCCAAAGCGAAGGAGCCAGGACCCAAAGACCTAGCTGGCCTGAAGGGCCCCCAGGGGGCCCCCAAGCAGCCCCTCTCCATTTGGGTCTGGGGGTTTTCTTTGGGCCGGGAACCTGGGAGGTACCTGCAAGGTTGCAGTTCGCGGCCCGAGAAGCACTCTCCGGCCAACATGCCCAACTGCAGCAACAGCTCCCAAACCGAAGGAGCCAGGACCCAAAGACCTAGGTGGCCTGAAGGGCCCCCAGGGGGCCCCAAGCAGCCCCTCTCCATTTGGGTCTGGGGGCTTTCGTTGGGCCGGGAACCTGGGAGAATCCTGCAAGGTTGCAGTTCGCGGCCCGAGAAGCACTCTCCGGCCAACATGCCCAACTGCAGCAACAGCTCCCAAAGCGAAGGAGCCAGGACCCAAAGACCTAGCTGGCCTGAAGGGCCCCCAGGGGGCCCCCAAGCAGCCCCTCTCCATTTGGGTCTGGGGGCTTTCGTTGGGCCGGGAACCTGGGAGAATCCTGCAAGGTTGCAGTTCGCGGCCCGAGAAGCACTCTCCGCCCAACATGCCCAACTGCAGCAACAGCTCCCAAAGCGAAGGAGCCAGGACCCAAAGAACTAGCTGGCCTGAAGGGCCCCCAGGGGGCCCCCAAGCAGCCCCTCTCCATTTGGGTCTGGGGGCTTTCGTTGGGCCGGGAACCTGGGAGATTCCTGCAAGGTTGCAGTTCGCGGCCCGAGAAGCACTCTCCGCCCAACATGCCCAACTGCAGCAACAGCTCCCAAAGCGAAGGAGCCAGGACCCAAAGACCTAGCTGGCCTGAAGGGCCCCCAGGGGGCCCCCAAGCAGCCCCTCTCCATTTGGGTCTGGGGGCTTTCGTTGGGCCAGGAACCTGGGAGGTACCTGCAAGGTTGCAGTTCGCGGCCCGAGAAGCACTCTCCAGCCAACATGCCCAACTGCAGCAACAGCTCCCAAAGCGAAGGAGCCAGGACCCAAAGACCTAGCTGGCCTGAAGGGCCCCCAGAAGGCCACCAAGCAGCCCCTCTCCATTTGGGTCTGGGGGCTTTCGTTGGGCATGGATACCTGAGAGGTACCTGCAAGGTTACAGTTCGCGGCCCGAGAAGCACTCTCCGGCCAACATGCCCAACTGCAGCAACAGCTCCCAAACCGAAGGAGCCAGGACCCAAAGACCTAGGTGGCCTGAAGGGCCCCCAGGGGGCCCCCAAGCAGCCCCTCTCCATTTGGGTCTGGGGGCTTTCGTTGGCCCGGGAACCTGGGAGATTCCTGCAAGGTTGCAGTTCGCGGCCCGAGAAGCACTCTCCGCCCAACATGCCCAACTGCAGCAACAGCTCCCAAAGCGAAGGAGCCAGGACCCAAAGACCTAGCTGGCCTGAAGGGCCCCCAGGGGGCCCCCAAGCAGCCCCTCTCAATTTGGGTCTGGGGGCTTTCGTTGGGCCGGGAACCTGGGAGATTCCTGCAAGGTTGCAGTTCGCGGCCCGAGAAGCACTCTCCGGCCAACATGTCCAACTGCAGCAACAGCTCCCAAAGCGAAGGAGCCAGGACCCAAAGACCTAGCTGGCCTGAAGGGCCCCCAGGGGGCCCCCAAGCAGCCCCTCTCCATTTGGGTCTGGGGGCTTTCGTTGGGCCGGGAACCTGGGAGATTCCTGCAAGGTTGCAGTTCGCGGCCCGAGAAGCACTCTCCGGCCAACATGCCCAACTGCAGCAACAGCTCCCAAACCGAAGGAGCCAGGACCCAAAGACCTAGCTGGCCTGAAGGGCCCCCAGGGGGCCACCAAGGAGCTCATCTCCATTTGGGTCTGGGGGCTTTAGTTGGGCCGGGAACCTGGGAGGTACCTGCAAGGTTGCAGTTCGCGGCCGGAGAAGCACTCTCCGGCCAACATACCCAATATCCAGCAACAGCTCCCAAAGCGAAGGAGCCAGGACCCAAAGACCTAGCTGGCCTGAAGGGCCCCCAGGGGGCCCCCAAGCAGCCCCTCTCCATTTGGGTCTGGGGGCTTTTGTTGGGCCGGGAACCTGGGAGATTCCTGCAAGGTTGCAGTTCGAGGCCCGAGAAGCACTCTCCGGCCAACATGCCCAACTGCAGCAACAGCTCCCAAACCGAATGAGCCAGGACACAAAGACCTAGCTGGCCTGAAGGGCCCCCAGGGGGCCCCCAAGCAGCCCCTCTCAATTTGGGTCTGGGGGCTTTCGTTGGGCCGGGAACCTGGGAGATTCCTGCAAGGTTGCAGTTCGCGGCCCGAGAAGCACTCTCCAACCAACATGCCCAACTGCAGCAACAGCTCCCAAACCGAAGGAGCCAGGACCCAAAGACCTAGCTGGCCTGAAGGGCCCCCAGGGGGCCCCCAAGCAGCCCCTCTCCATTTGGGTCTGGGGGCTTTCGTTGGGCATGTATACCTGAGAGGTACCTGCAAGGTTACAGTTCGCGGCCCGAGAAGCACTCTCCGGACAACATGCTCAACTGCAGCAACAGCTCCCAAACCGAAGGAGCCAGGACCCAAAGACCTAGCTGGCCTGAAGGGCCCCCAGGGGGCCCCCAAGCAGCCCCTCTCAATTTGGGTCTGGGGGCTTTCGTTGGGCCGGGAACCTGGGAGATTCCTGCAAGGTTGCAGTTCGCGGCCCGAGAAGCACTCTCCGGCCAACATGCCCAACTGCAGCAACAGCTCCCAAACTGAAGGAGCCAGGACCCAAAGACCTAGCTGGCCTGAAGGGCCCCCAGGGGGCCCCCAAGCAGCCCCTCTCAATTTGGGTCTGGGGGCTTTCGTTGGGCCGGGAACCTGGGAGATTCCTGCAAGGTTGCAGTTCGCGGCCCGAGAAGCACTCTCCGGCCAACATGCCCAACTGCAGCAACAGCTCCCAAACCGAAGGAGCCAGGACCCAAAGACCTAGCTGGCCTGAAGGGCCCCCAGGGGGGCCCCAAGCAGCCCCTCTCCATTTGGGTCTGGGGGCTTTCGTTGGGCATGTATACCTGAGAGGTACCTGCAAGGTTGCAGTTCGCGGCCCGAGAAGCACTCTCCGGCCAACATGCACAACTGCAGCAACAGCTCCCAAAGGGAAGGAGCCAGGACCCAAAGACCTAGCTGGCCTGAAGGGCCCCCAGGGGGCCCCCAAGCAGCCCCTCTCAATTTGGGTCTGGGGGCTTTCGTTGGGCCGGGAACCTGGGAGATTCCTGCAAGGTTGCAGTTCGCGGCCGGAGAAGCACTCTCCGCCCAACATGCCCAACTGCAGCAACAGCTCCCAAACCGAAGGAGCCAGGACCCAAAGACCTAGCTGGCCTGAAGGGCCCCCAGGGGGCCCCCAAGCAGCCCCTCTCCATTTGGGTCTGGGGGCTTTCTTTAGGCTGTGAACCTGGGAGATACCAGCAAGGTTGCAGTTCGCAGCCCGAGAAGCACTCTCCGGCCAACATGCCCAATATCCAGCAACAGCTCCCAAAGCGAAGGAGCCAGGACCCAAAGACCTAGCTGGCCTGAAGGGCCCCCAGGGGGCCCCCAAGCAGCCCCTCTCCATTTGGGTCTGGGGGCTTTCATTGGGCATGTATACCTGAGAGGTACCTGCAAGTTACAGTTCGCGGCCCGAGAAGCACTCTCCGCCCAACATGCCCAACTGCAGCAACAGCTCCCAAAGCGAAGGAGCCAGGACCCAAAGACCTAGCTGGCCTGAAGGGCCCCCAGGGGGGCCCCAAGCAGCCCCTCTCCATTTGGGTCTGGGGGCTTTCGTTGGGCATGGAACCTGAGAGATTCCTGCAAGGTTGCAGTTCGCGGCCGGAGAAGCACTCTCCGGCCAACATGCCCAACTGCAGCAACAGCTCCCAAAGCGAAGGAGCCAGGACCCAAAGACCTAGCTGGCCTGAAGGGCCCCCAGGGGGCCCCCAAGCAGCCCCTCTCCATTTGGGTCTGGGGGCTTTCGTTGGGCATGTATACCTGAGAGGTACCTGCAAGTTACAGTTCGCGGCCCGAGAAGCACTCTCCGCCCAACATGCCCAACTGCAGCAACAGCTCCCAAAGCGAAGGAGCCAGGACCCAAAGACCTAGCTGGCCTGAAGGGCCCCCAGGGGGGCCCCAAGCAGCCCCTCTCCATTTGGGTCTGGGGGCTTTCGTTGGGCATGGAACCTGAGAGATTCCTGCAAGGTTGCAGTTCGCGGCCGGAGAAGCACTCTCCGGCCAACATGCCCAACTGCAGCAACAGCTCCCAAAGCGAAGGAGCCAGGACCCAAAGACCTAGCTGGCCTGAAGGGCCCCCAGGGGGCCCCCAAGCAGCCCCTCTCCATTTGGGTCTGGGGGCTTTTGTTGGGCCGGGAACCTGGGAGATTCCTGCAAGGTTGCAGTTCGCGGCCCGAGAAGCACTCTCCGGCCAACATGCCCAACTGCAGCAACAGCTCCCAAACCGAATGAGCCAGGACACAAAGACCTAGCTGGCCTGAAGGGCCCCCAGGGGGCCCCCAAGCAGCCCCTCTCCATTTGGGTCTGGGGGCTTTAGTTGGGCCGGGAACCTGGGAGATTCCTGCAAGGTTGCAGTTCGCGGCCCGAGAAGCACTCTCCGGCCAACATGCACAACTGCAGCAACAGCTCCCAAACCGAAGGAGCCAGGACCCAAAGACCTAGCTGGCCTGAAGGGCCCCCAGGGGGCCCCCAAGCAGCCCCTCTCCATTTGGGTCTGGGGGCTTTCGTTGGGTATGTAACCTGGGAGGTACCTGCAAGGTTGCAGTTCGCGGCCCGAGAAGCACTCTCCGGCCAACATGCCCAACTGCAGCAACAGCTCCCAAAGCGAAGGAGCCAGGACCCAAAGACCTAGCTGGCCTGAAGGGCCCCCAGGGGGCCCCCAAGCAGCCCCTCTCCATTTGGGTCTGGGGGCTTTTGTTGGGCCGGGAACCTGGGAGATTCCTGCAAGGTTGCAGTTCGCGGCCCGAGAAGCACTCTCCGGCCAACATGCCCAACTGCAGCAACAGCTCCCAAACCGAATGAGCCAGGACACAAAGACCTAGCTGGCCTGAAGGGCCCCCAGGGGGCCCCCAAGCAGCCCCTCTCAATTTGGGTCTGGGGGCTTTCGTTGGGCCGGGAACCTGGGAGATTCCTGCAAGGTTGCAGTTCGCGGCCCGAGAAGCACTCTCCAACCAACATGCCCAACTGCAGCAACAGCTCCCAAAGCGAAGGAGCCAGGACCCAAAGACCTAGCTGGCCTGAAGGGCCCCCAGGGGGCCCCCAAGCAGCCCCTCTCCATTTGGGTCTGGGGGCTTTCGTTGGGCATGTATACCTGAGAGGTACCTGCAAGGTTACAGTTCGCGGCCCGAGAAGCACTCTCCGGACAACATGCTCAACTGCAGCAACAGCTCCCAAACCGAAGGAGCCAGGACCCAAAGACCTAGCTGGCCTGAAGGGCCCCCAGGGGGCCCCCAAGCAGCCCCTCTCAATTTGGGTCTGGGGGCTTTCGTTGGGCCGGGAACCTGGGAGATTCCTGCAAGGTTGCAGTTCGCGGCTGGAGAAGCACTCTCCGGCCAACATGCCCAACTGCAGCAACAGCTCCCAAACCGAAGGAGCCAGGACCCAAAGACCTAGCTGGCCTGAAGGGCCCCCAGGGGGCCCCCAAGCAGCCCCTCTCAATTTGGGTCTGGGGGCTTTCGTTGGGCCGGGAACCTGGGAGATTCCTGCAAGGTTGCAGTTCGCGGCCCGAGAAGCACTCTCCGGCCAACATGCCCAACTGCAGCAACAGCTCCCAAACCGAAGGAGCCAGGACCCAAAGACCTAGCTGGCCTGAAGGGCCCCCAGGGGGGCCCCAAGCAGCCCCTCTCCATTTGGGTCTGGGGGCTTTCGTTGGGCCGGGAACCTGGGAGATTCATGCAAGGTTGCAGTTCGCGGCCCGAGAAGCACTCTCCGGCCAACATGCACAACTGCAGCAACAGCTCCCAAACCGAAGGAGCCAGGACCCAAAGACCTAGCTGGCCTGAAGGGCCCCCAGGGGGCCCCCAAGCAGCCCCTCTCAATTTGGGTCTGGGGGCTTTCGTTGGGCCGGGAACCTGGGAGATTCCTGCAAGTTTGCAGTTCGCGGCCGGAGAAGCACTCTCCGGCCAACATGCCCAACTGCAGCAACAGCTCCCAAAGCGAAGGAGCCAGGACCCAAAGACCTAGCTGGCCTGAAGGGCCCCCAGGGGGCCCCCAAGCAGCCCCTCTCCATTTGGGTCTGGGGGCTTTCTTTAGGCTGTGAACCTGGGAGATACCAGCAAGGTTGCAGTTCGCAGCCCGAGAAGCACTCTCCGGCCAACATGCCCAATATCCAGCAACAGCTCCCAAAGCGAAGGAGCCAGGACCCAAAGACCTAGCTGGCCTGAAGGGCCCCCAGGGGGCCCCCAAGCAGCCCCTCTCCATTTGGGTCTGGGGGCTTTCATTGGGCATGTATACCTGAGAGGTACCTGCAAGTTACAGTTCGCGGCCCGAGAAGCACTCTCCGCCCAACATGCCCAACTGCAGCAACAGCTCCCAAACCGAAGGAGCCAGGACACAAAGACCTAGCTGGCCTGAAGGGCCCCCAGGGGGGCCCCAAGCAGCCCCTCTCCATTTGGGTCTGGGGGCTTTCGTTGGGCATGGAACCTGGGAGATTCCTGCAAGGTTGCAGTTCGCGGCCGGAGAAGCACTCTCCGGCCAACATGCCCAACTGCAGCAACAGCTCCCAAAGCGAAGGAGCCAGGACCCAAAGACCTAGCTGGCCTGAAGGGCCCCCAGGGGGCCCCCAAGCAGCCCCTCTCCATTTGGGTCTGGGGGCTTTTGTTGGGCCGGGAACCTGGGAGATTCCTGCAAGGTTGCAGTTCGCGGCCCGAGAAGCACTCTCCGGCCAACATGCCCAACTGCAGCAACAGCTCCCAAACCGAATGAGCCAGGACACAAAGACCTAGCTGGCCTGAAGGGCCCCCAGGGGGCCCCCAAGCAGCCCCTCTCCATTTGGGTCTGGGGGCTTTAGTTGGGCCGGGAACCTGGGAGATTCCTGCAAGGTTGCAGTTCGTGGCCCGAGAAGCACTCTCCGGCCAACATGCACAACTGCAGCAACAGCTCCCAAACCGAAGGAGCCAGGACCCAAAGACCTAGCTGGCCTGAAGGGCCCCCAGGGGGCCCCCAAGCAGCCCCTCTCCATTTGGGTCTGGGGGCTTTCGTTGGGTATGTAACCTGGGAGGTACCTGCAAGGTTGCAGTTCGCGGCCCGAGAAGCACTCTCCGGCCAACATGCCCAACTGCAGCAACAGCTCCCAAAGCGAAGGAGCCAGGACCCAAAGACCTAGCTGGCCTGAAGGGCCCCCAGGGGGCCCCCAAGCAGCCCCTCTCCATTTGGGTCTGGGGGCTTTTGTTGGGCCGGGAACCTGGGAGATTCCTGCAAGGTTGCAGTTCGCGGCCCGAGAAGCACTCTCCGGCCAACATGCCCAACTGCAGCAACAGCTCCCAAACCGAAGGAGCCAGGACCCAAAGACCTAGCTGGCCTGAAGGGCCCCCAGGGGGCCCCCAAGTAGCCCCTCTCCATTTGGGTCTGAGGGCTTTCGTTGGGCATGTATACCTGAGAGTTACCTGCAAGGTTACAGTTCGCTGCCCGAGAAGCACTCTCCGGCCAACATGCCCAACTGCAGCAACAGCTCCCAAAGCGAAGGAGCCAGGACCCAAAGACCTAGCTGGCCTGAAGGGCCCCCAGGGGGCCCCCAAGCAGCCCCTCTCCATTTGGGTCTGGGGGCTTTCGTTGGGCCGGGAACCTGGGAGAATCCTGCAAGGTTGCAGTTCGCGGCCCGAGAAGCACTCTCCGGCCAACATGCCCAACTGCAGCAACAGCTCCCAAAGCGAAGGAGCCAGGACCCAAAGACCTAGCTGGCCTGAAGGGGCCCCAGGGGGCCCCCAAGCAGCCCCTCTCAATTTGGGTCTGGGGGCTTTCGTTGGGCGGGGAACCTGGAAGATTCCTGCAAGGTTGCAGTTCGCGGCCCGAGAAGCACTCTCCGGCCAACATGCCCAACTGCAGCAACAGCTCCCAAAGCGAAGGAGCCAGGACCCAAAGACCTAGCTGGCCTGAAGGGCCCCCAGGGGGCCCCCAAGCAGCCCCTCTCCATTTGGGTCTGGGGGCTTTCGTTGGGCATGGAACCTGGGAGATTCCTGCAAGGTTGCAGTTCGCGGACGGAGAAGCACTCTCCGGCCAACATGCCCAACTGCAGCAACAGCTCCCAAAGCGAAGGAGCCAGGACCCAAAGACCTAGCTGGCCTGAAGGGCCCCCAGGGGGCCACCAAGCAGCCCCTCTCCATTTGAGTCTGGGGGCTTTTGTTGGGCCGGGAACCTGGGAGATTCCTGCAAGGTTGCAGTTCGCGGCCCGAGAAGCACTCTCCGGCCAACATGCCCAACTGCAGCAACAGCTCCCAAACCGAATGAGACAGGACCCAAAGACCTAGCTGGCCTGAAGGGCCCCCAGAAGACCACCAAGCAGCCCCTCTCCATTTGGGTCTGGGGGCTTTCGTTGGGCATGGATACCTGAGAGGTACCTGCAAGGTTACAGTTCGCGGCCCGAGAAGCACTCTCCGGCCAACATTCTCAACTGCAGCAACAGCTCCCAAAGCGAAGGAGCCAGGACCCAAAGACCTAGCTGGCCTGAAGGGCCCCCAGGGGGCCCCCAAGCAGCCCCTCTCCATTTGGGTCTGGGGACTTTCGTTGGGCCGGGAACCTGTGAGATTCCTGCAAGGTTGAAGTTCGCGGCCCGAGAAGCACTCTCCGGCCAACATGCCCAACTGCAGCAACAGCTCCCAAAGCGAAGGAGCCAGGACCCAAAGACCTAGCTGGCCTGAAGGGCCCCCAGGGGGCCCCCAAGCAGCCCCTCTCCATTTGGGTCTGGGGGCTTTCGTTGGGCCGGGAACCTGGGAGAATCCTGCAAGGATGCAGTTCGCGGCCCGAGAAGCACTCTCCGGCCAACATGCCCAACTGCAGCAACAGCTCCCAAAGCGAAGGAGCCAGGACCCAAAGACCTAGCTGGCCTGAAGGGCCCCCAGGGGGCCCCCAAGCAGCCCCTCTCAATTTGGGTCTGGGGGCTTTCGTTGGGCATGGAACCTGGGAGATTCCTGCAAGGTTGCAGTTCGCGGCCGGAGAAGCACTCTCCAGCCAACATGCCCAACTGCAGCAACAGCTCCCAAAGCGAAGGAGCCAGGACCCAAAGACCTAGCTGGCCTGAAGGGCCCCCAGGGGGCCCCCAAGCAGCCCCTCTCAATTTGGGTCTGGGGGCTTTCGTTGGGCATGTATACCTGAGAGTTACCTGCAAGGTTACTGTTCGCGGCCCGAGAAGCACTCTCCGGCCAACATGCCCAACTGCAGCAACAGCTCCCAAACCGAAGGAGCCAGGACCCAAAGACCTAGCTGGCCTGAAGGGCCCCCAGGGGGTCCCCAAGCAGCCCCTCTCCATTTGGGTCTGGGGGCTTTCGTTGGGCCGGGAACCTGGGAGATTCCTGCAAGGTTGCAGTTCGAGGCCTGAGAAGCACTCTCCGGCCAACATGCCCAACTGCAGCAACAGCTCCCAAAGCGAAGGAGCCAGGACCCAAAGACCTAGCTGGCCTGAAGGGCCCCCAGGGGGCCCCCAAGCAGCCCCTCTCAATTTGGGTCTGGGGGCTTTCGTTGGGCCGGGAACCTGGGAGATTCCTGCAAGGTTGCAGTTCGCGGCCCGAGAAGCACTCTCCGGCCAACATGCCCAACTGCAGCAACAGCTCCCAAAGCGAAGGAGCCAGGACCCAAAGACCTAGCTGGCCTGAAGGGCCCCCAGGGGGCCCCCAAGCAGCCCCTCTCAATTTGGGTCTGGGGGCTTTCGTTGGGCCGGGAACCTGGGAGATTCCTGCAAGGTTGCAGTTCGCGGCCCGAGAAGCACTCTCCGGCCAACATGCCCAACTGCAGCAACAGCTCCCAAACCGAAGGAGCCAGGACACAAAGACCTAGCTGGCCTGAAGGGCCCCCAGGGGGCCCCCAAGCAGCCCCTCTCAATTTGGGTCTGGGGGCTTTCGTTGGGCATGGAACCTGGGAGATTCCTGCAAGGTTGTAGTTCGCAGCCGGAGAAGCACTCTCCGGCCAACATGCCCAACTGCAGCAACAGCTCCCAAAGCGAAGGAGCCAGGACCCAAAGACCTAGCTGTCCTGAAGGGCCCCCAGGGGGCCCCCAAGCAGCCCCTCTCCATTTGAGTCTGGGGGCTTTTGTTGGGCCGGGAACCTGGGAGATTCCTGCAAGGTTGCAGTTCGAGGCCCGAGAAGCGCTCTCCGGCCAACATGCCCAACTGCAGCAACAGCTCCCAAACCGAATGAGACAGGACCCAAAGACCTAGCTGGCCTGAAGGGCCCCCAGGGGGCCCCCAAGTAGCCCCTCTCCATTTGGGTCTGGGGGCTTTCGTTGGGCATGTATACCTGAGAGGTACCAGCAAGGTTACAGTTCGCGGCCCGAGAAGCACTCTCCGGCCAACATGCCCAACTGCAGCAACAGCTCCCAAAGCGAAGGAGCCAGGACCCAAAGACCTAGCTGGCCTGAAGGGCCCCCAGGGGGTCCCCAAGCAGCCCCTCTCAATTTGGGTCTGGGGGCTTTCGTTGGGCGGGGAACCTGGGAGATTCATGCAAGGTTGCAGTTCGCGGCCCGAGAAGCACTCTCCGGCCAACATGCACAACTGCAGCAACAGCTCCCAAAGCGAAGGAGCCAGGACACAAAGACCTAGCTGGCCTGAAGGGCCCCCAGGGGGCCCCCAAGCAGCCCCTCTCAATTTGGGTCTGGGGGCTTTCGTTGGGCCGGGAACCTGGGAGATTCCTGCAAGGTTGCAGTTCGCGGCCGGAGAAGCACTCTCCGGCCAACATGCCCAACTGCAGCAACAGCTCCCAAAGCGAAGGAGCCAGGACCCAAAGACCTAGCTGGCCTGAAGGGCCCCCAGGGGGCCCCCAAGCAGCCCCTCTCCATTTGGGTCTGGGGGTTTTCGTTGGGCCGGGAACCTGGGAGGTACCTGCAAGGATGCAGTTCGTGGCCTGAGAAGCACTCTCCGGCCAACATGCTCAACTGCAGCAACAGCTCCCAAAGCGAAGGAGCCAGGACCCAAAGACCTAGCTGGCCTGAAGGGCCCCCAGGGAGCCCCAAGCAGCCCCTCTCCATTTGGGTCTGGGGGCTTTCGTTGGGCCGGGAACCTGGGAGAATCCTGCAAGGTTGCAGTTCGCGGCCCGAGAAGCACTCTCCGGCCAACATGCCCAACTGCAGCAACAGCTCCCAAACCGAAGGAGCCAGGACCCAAAGACCTAGCTGGCCTGAAGGGCCCCCAGGGGGCCCCCAAGCAGCCCCTCTCCATTTGGGTCTGGGGGCTTTCGTTGGGCCGGGAACCTGGGAGAATCCTGCAAGGTTGCAGTTCGCGGCCCGAGAAGCACTCTCCGGCCAACATGCCCAACTGCAGCAACAGCTCCCAAAGCGAAGGAGCCAGGACCCAAAGACCTAGCTGGCCTGAAAGGCCCCCAGGGGGCCCCCAAGCAGCCCCTCTCCATTTGGGTCTGGGGGCTTTTGTTGGGCCGGGAACCTGGGAGATTCCTGCAATGTTGCAGTTCGAGGCCCGAGAAGCACTCTCCGGCCAACATGCCCAACTGCAGCAACAGCTCCCAAAGCGAAGGAGCCAGGACACAAAGACCTAGCTGGCCTGAAGGGCCCCCAGGGGGCCCCCAAGCAGCCCCTCTCCATTTGGGTCTGGGGGCTTTCGTTGGGCCGGGAACCTGGGAGATTCCTTCAAGGTTGCAGTTCGCGGCCCGAGAAGCACTCTCCGCCCAACATGCCCAACTGCAGCAACAGCTCCCAAAGCGAAGGAGCCAGGACCCAAAGACCTAGCTGGCCTGAAGGGCCCCCAGGGGGCCCCCAAGCAGCCCCTCTCCATTTGGGTCTGGGGGCTTTCGTTGGGCATGGATACCTGAGAGGTACCTGCAAGGTTACAGTTCGCGGACCGAGAAGCACTCTCCGGCCAACAAGCCCAACTGCAGCAACAGCTCCCAAAGCGAAGGAGCCAGGACCCAAAGACCTAGCTGGCCTGAAGTGCCCCCAGGGGGCCCCCAAGCAGCCCCTCTCCATTTGGGTCTGGGGGCTTTCGTTGGGCCGGGAACCTGGGAGATTCCTGCAAGGTTGCAGTTCGCGGCCCAAGAAGCACTCTCCGGCCAACATGCCCAACTGCAGCAACAGCTCCCAAAGCGAAGGAGCCAGGACCCAAAGACCTAGCTGGCCTGAAGGGCCCCCAGGGGGGCCCCAAGCAGCCCCTCTCCATTTGGGTCTGGGGGCTTTCGTTGGGCCGGGAACCTGGGAGAATCCTGCAAGGTTGCAGTTCGCGGCCCGAGAAGCACTCTCCGGCCAACATGTCCAACTGCAGCAACAGCTCCCAAAGCGAAGGAGCCAGGACCCAAAGACCTAGCTGGCCTGAAGGGCCCCCAGGGGGCCCCCAAGCAGCCCCTCTCCATTTGGGTCTGGGGGCTTTCGTTGGGCTGGGAACCTGGGAGATTCCTGCAAGGTTGCAGTTCGCGGCCCGAGAAGCACTCTCCGGCCAACATGCCCAACTGCAGCAACAGCTCCCAAAGCGAAGGAGCCAGGACCCAAAGACCTAGCTGGCCTGAAGGGCCCCCAGGGGGCCCCCAAAGAGCTCATCTCCATTTGGGTCTGGGGGCTTTAGTTGGGCCGGTAACCTGGGAGGTACCTGCAAGGTTGCAGTTCGCGGCCGGAGAAGCACTCTCCGGCCAACATGCCCAACTGCAGCAACAGCTCCCAAAGCGAAGGAGCCAGGACCCAAAGACCTAGCTGGCCTGAAGGGCCCCCAGGGGGCCCCCAAGCAGCCCCTCTCCATTTGGGTCTGGGGGCTTTCGTTGGGCCGGGATCCTGGGAGAATCCTGCAAGGTTGCAGTTCGCGGCCCGAGAAGCACTCTCCGGCCAACATGCCCAACTGCAGCAACAGCTCCCAAAGCGAAGGAGCCAGGACCCAAAGACCTAGCTGGCCTGAAGGGGCCCCAGGGGGCCCCCAAGCAGCCCCTCTCAATTTGGGTCTGGGGGCTTTCGTTGGGCGGGGAACCTGGAAGATTCCTGCAAGGTTGCAGTTCGCGGCCCGAGAAGCACTCTCCGGCCAACATGCCCAACTGCAGCAACAGCTCCAAAAGCGAAGGAGCGAGGACCCAAAGACCTAGCTGGCCTGAAGGGCCCCCAGGGGGCCCCCAAGCAGCCCCTCTCCATTTGGGTCTGGGGGCTTTCGTTGGGCATGGAACCTGGGAGATTCCTGCAAGGTTGCAGTTCGCGGACGGAGAAGCACTCTCCGGCCAACATGCCCAACTGCAGCAACAGCTCCCAAAGCGAAGGAGCCAGGACCCAAAGACCTAGCTGGCCTGAAGGGCCCCCAGGGGGCCACCAAGCAGCCCCTCTCCATTTGAGTCTGGGGGCTTTTGTTGGGCCGGGAACCTGGGAGATTCCTGCAAGGTTGCAGTTCGCGGCCCGAGAAGCACTCTCCGGCCAACATGCCCAACTGCAGCAACAGCTCCCAAACCGAATGAGACAGGACCCAAAGACCTAGCTGGCCTGAAGGGCCCCCAGAAGACCACCAAGCAGCCCCTCTCCATTTGGGTCTGGGGGCTTTCGTTGGGCATGGATACCTGAGAGGTACCTGCAAGGTTACAGTTCGCGGCCCGAGAAGCACTCTCCGGCCAACATTCTCAACTGCAGCAACAGCTCCCAAAGCGAAGGAGCCAGGACCCAAAGACCTAGCTGGCCTGAAGGGCCCCCAGGGGGCCCCCAAGCAGCCCCTCTCCATTTGGGTCTGGGGACTTTCGTTGGGCCGGGAACCTGTGAGATTCCTGCAAGGTTGAAGTTCGCGGCCCGAGAAGCACTCTCCGGCCAACATGCCCAACTGCAGCAACAGCTCCCAAAGCGAAGGAGCCAGGACCCAAAGACCTAGCTGGCCTGAAGGGCCCCCAGGGGGCCCCCAAGCAGCCCCTCTCAATTTGGGTCTGGGGGCTTTCGTTGGGCCGGGAACCTGGGAGAATCCTGCAAGGATGCAGTTCGCGGCCCGAGAAGCACTCTCCGGCCAACATGCCCAACTGCAGCAACAGCTCCCAAAGCGAAGGAGCCAGGACCCAAAGACCTAGCTGGCCTGAAGGGCCCCCAGGGGGCCCCCAAGCAGCACCTCTCAATTTGGGTCTGGGGGCTTTCGTTGGGCAAGGAACCTGGGAGATTCCTGCAAGGTTGCAGTTCGCGGCCCGAGAAGCACTCTCCGGCCAACATGCCCAACTGCAGCAACAGCTCCCAAAGCGAAGGAGCCAGGACCCAAAGACCTAGCTGGCCTGAAGGGCCCCCAGGGGGCCCCCAAGCAGCCCCTCTCCATTTGGGTCTGGGGGCTTTCGTTGGGCATGTATACCTGAGAGTTACCTGCAAGGTTACTGTTCGCGGCCCGAGAAGCACTCTCCGGCCAACATGCCCAACTGCAGCAACAGCTCCCAAACCGAAGGAGCCAGGACCCAAAGACCTAGCTGGCCTGAAGGGCCCCCAGGGGGTCCCCAAGCAGCCCCTCTCCATTTGGGTCTGGGGGCTTTCGTTGGGCCGGGAACCTGGGAGATTCATGCAAGGTTGCAGTTCGAGGCCTGAGAAGCACTCTCCGGCCAACATGCCCAACTGCAGCAACAGCTCCCAAACCGAAGGAGCCAGGACCCAAAGACCTAGCTGGCCTGAAGGGCCCCCAGGGGGCCCCCAAGCAGCCCCTCTCAATTTGGGTCTGGGGGCTTTCGTTGGGCCGGGAACCTGGGAGATTCCTGCAAGGTTGCAGTTCGCGGCCCGAGAAGCACTCTCCGGCCAACATGCCCAACTGCAGCAACAGCTCCCAAACCGAAGGAGCCAGGACCCAAAGACCTAGCTGGCCTGAAGGGCCCCCAGGGGGCCCCCAAGCAGCCCCTCTCAATTTGGGTCTGGGGGCTTTCGTTGGGCCGGGAACCTGGGAGATTCCTGCAAGGTTGCAGTTCGCGGCCCGAGAAGCACTCTCCGGCCAACATGCCCAACTGCAGCAACAGCTCCCAAACCGAAGGAGCCAGGACACAAAGACCTAGCTGGCCTGAAGGGCCCCCAGGGGGCCCCCAAGCAGCCCCTCTCAATTTGGGTCTGGGGGCTTTCGTTGGGCATGGAACCTGGGAGATTCCTGCAAGGTTGTAGTTCGCAGCCGGAGAAGCACTCTCCGGCCAACATGCCCAACTGCAGCAACAGCTCCCAAAGCGAAGGAGCCAGGACCCAAAGACCTAGCTGTCCTGAAGGGCCCCCAGGGGGCCCCCAAGCAGCCCCTCTCCATTTGAGTCTGGGGGCTTTCGTTGGGCCGGGAACCTGGGAGATTCCTGCAAGGTTGCAGTTCGAGGCGCGAGAAGCGCTCTCCGGCCAACATGCCCAACTGCAGCAACAGCTCCCAAACCGAATGAGACAGGACCCAAAGACCTAGCTGGCCTGAAGGGCCCCCAGGGGGCCCCCAAGTAGCCCCTCTCCATTTGGGTCTGGGGGCTTTCGTTGGGCATGTATACCTGAGAGGTACCAGCAAGGTTACAGTTCGCGGCCCGAGAAGCACTCTCCGGCCAACATGCCCAACTGCAGCAACAGCTCCCAAAGCGAAGGAGCCAGGACCCAAAGACCTAGCTGGCCTGAAGTGCCCCCAGGGGGTCCCCAAGCAGCCCCTCTCCATTTGGGTCTGGGGGCTTTCGTTGGGCGGGGAACCTGGGAGATTCATGCAAGGTTGCAGTTCGCGGCCCGAGAAGCACTCTCCGGCCAACATGCACAACTGCAGCAACAGCTCCCAAAGCGAAGGAGCCAGGACCCAAAGACCTAGCTGGCCTGAAGGGCCCCCAGGGGGCCCCCAAGCAGCCCCTCTCAATTTGGGTCTGGGGGCTTTCGTTGGGCCGGGAACCTGGGAGATTCCTGCAAGGTTGCAGTTCGCGGCCGGAGAAGCACTCTCCGGCCAACATGCCCAACTGCAGCAACAGCTCCCAAAGCGAAGGAGCCAGGACCCAAAGACCTAGCTGGCCTGAAGGGCCCCCAGGGGGCCCCCAAGCAGCCCCTCTCCATTTGGGTCTGGGGGTTTTCGTTGGGCCGGGAACCTGGGAGGTACCTGCAAGGTTGCAGTTCGCGGCCTGAGAAGCACTCTCCGGCCAACATGCTCAACTGCAGCAACAGCTCCCAAAGCGAAGGAGCCAGGACCCAAAGACCTAGCTGGCCTGAAGGGCCCCCAGGGGGCCCCAAGCAGCCCCTCTCCATTTGGGTCTGGGGGCTTTCGTTGGGCCGGGAACCTGGGAGAATCCTGCAAGGTTGCAGTTCGCGGCCCGAGAAGCACTCTCCGGCCAACATGCCCAACTGCAGCAACAGCTCCCAAACCGAAGGAGCCAGGACCCAAAGACCTAGCTGGCCTGAAGGGCCCCCAGGGGGCCCCCAAGCAGCCCCTCTCCATTTGGGTCTGGGGGCTTTCGTTGGGCCGGGAACCTGGGAGAATCCTGCAAGGTTGCAGTTCGCGGCCCGAGAAGCACTCTCCGGCCAACATGCCCAACTGCAGCAACAGCTCCCAAAGCGAAGGAGCCAGGACCCAAAGACCTAGCTGGCATGAAAGGCCCCCAGGGGGCCCCCAAGCAGCCCCTCTCCATTTGGGTCTGGGGGCTTTTGTTGGGCCGGGAAGCTGGGAGATTCCTGCAATGTTGCAGTTCGAGGCCCGAGAAGCACTCTCCGGCCAACATGCCCAACTGCAGCAACAGCTCCCAAAGCGAAGGAGCCAGGACACAAAGACCTAGCTGGCCTGAAGGGCCCCCAGGGGGCCCCCAAGCAGCCCCTCTCCATTTGGGTCTGGGGGCTTTCGTTGGGCATGGATACCTGAGAGGTACCTGCAAGGTTACAGTTCGCGGACCGAGAAGCACTCTCCGGCCAACATGCCCAACTGCAGCAACAGCTCCCAAAGCGAAGGAGCCAGGACCCAAAGACCTAGCTGGCCTGAAGTGCCCCCAGGGGGCCCCCAAGCAGCCCCTCTCCATTTGGGTCTGGGGGCTTTCGTTGGGCCGGGAACCTGGGAGATTCCTGCAAGGTTGCAGTTCGCGGCCCGAGAAGCACTCTCCGGCCAACATGCCCAACTGCAGCAACAGCTCCCAAAGCGAAGGAGCCAGGACCCAAAGACCTAGCTGGCCTGAAGGGCCCCCAGGGGGCCCCCAAGCAGCCCCTCTCCATTTGGGTCTGGGGGCTTTCGTTGGGCCGGGAACCTGGGAGAATCCTGCAAGGTTGCAGTTCGCGGCCCGAGAAGCACTCTCCGGCCAACATGCACAACTGCAGCAACAGCTCCCAAAGCGAAGGAGCGAGGACCCAAAGACCTAGCTGGCCTGAAGGGCCCCCAGGGGGCCCCCAAGCAGCCCCTCTCCATTTGGGTCTGGGGGCTTTCGTTGGGCTGGGAACCTGGGAGATTCCTGCAAGGTTGCAGTTCGCGGCCCGAGAAGCACTCTCCGGCCAACATGCCCAACTGCAGCAACAGCTCCCAAAGCGAAGGAGCCAGGACCCAAAGACCTAGCTGGCCTGAAGGGCCCCCAGGGGGCCCCCAAAGAGCTCATCTCCATTTGGGTCTGGGGGCTTTAGTTGGGCCGGTAACCTGGGAGGTACCTGCAAGGTTGCAGTTCGCGGCCGGAGAAGCACTCTCCGGCCAACATGCCCAACTGCAGCAACAGCTCCCAAAGCGAAGGAGCCAGGACCCAAAGACCTAGCTGGCCTGAAGGGCCCCCAGGGGGCCCCCAAGCAGCCCCTCTCCATTTGGGTCTGGGGGCATTTGTTGGGCCGGGAACCTGGGAGATTCCTGCAAGGTTTCAGTTCGAGGCCCGAGAAGCACTCTCCGGCCAACATGCCCAACTGCAGCAACAGCTCCCAAACCGAATGAGCCAGGACCCAAAGACCTAGCTGGCCTGAAGGGCCCCCAGGGGGCCCCCAAGTAGCCCCTCTCAATTTGGGTCTGGGGGCATTCGTTGGGCATGTATACCTGAGAGGTACCTGCAAGGTTACAGTTCGCGGCCCGAGAAGCACTCTCCGGCCAACATGCCCAACTGCAGCAACAGCTCCCAAAGCGAAGGAGCCAGGACCCAAAGACCTAGCTGGCCTGAAGGGCCCCCAGGGGGCCCCCAAGCAGCCCCTCTCAATTTGGGTCTGGGGGCTTTCGTTGGGCCGGGAACCTGGGAGATTCCTGCAAGGTTGCAGTTCGCGGCTGGAGAAGCACTCTCCGGCCAACATGCCCAACTGCAGCAACAGCTCCCAAAGAGAAGGAGCCAGGACCCAAAGACCTAGCTGGCCTGAAGGGCCCCCAGGGGGCCCCCAAGCAGCCCCTCTCCATTTGGGTCTGGGGGTTTTCGTTGGGCCGGGAACCTGGGAGGTACCTGCAAGGTTGCAGTTCGCGGCCCGAGAAGCACTCTCCGGCCAACATGCCCAACTGCAGCAACAGCTCCCAAACCGAAGGAGCCAGGACCCAAAGACCTAGCTGGCCTGAAGGGCCCCCAGGGGGCCCCCAAGCAGCCCCTCTCCATTTGGGTCTGGGGGCTTTCGTTGGGCCGGGAACCTGGGAGAATCCTGCAAGGTTACAGTTCGCGGCCCGAGAAGCACTCTCCGGCCAACATGCCCAACTGCAGCAACAGCTCCCAAAGCGAAGGAGCCAGGACCCAAAGACCTAGCTGGCCTGAAAGGCCCCCAGGGGGCCCCCAAGCAGCCCCTCTCCATTTGGGTCTGGGAGCTTTTGTTGGGCCGGGAACCTGGGAGATTCCTGCAATGTTGCAGTTCGAGGCCCGAGAAGCACTCTCCGGCCAACATGCCCAACTGCAGCAACAGCTCCCAAAGCGAAGGAGCCAGGACCCAAAGACCTAGCTGGCCTGAAGGGCCCCCAGGGGGCCCCCAAGCAGCCCCTCTCCATTTGGGTCTGGGGGCTTTCGTTGGGCCGGGAACCTGGGAGATTCCTTCAAGGTTGCAGTTCGCGGCCCGAGAAGCACTCTCCGGCCAACATGCCCAACTGCAGCAACAGCTCCCAAAGCGAAGGAGCCAGGACCCAAAGACCTAGCTGGCCTGAAGGGCCCCCAGGGGGCCCCCAAGCAGCCCCTCTCCATTTGGTTCTGGGGGCTTTCGTTGGGCATGGATACCTGAGAGGTACCTGCAAGGTTACAGTTCGCGGACCGAGAAGCACTCTCCGGCCAACATGCCCAACTGCAGCAACAGCTCCCAAAGCGAAGGAGCCAGGACCCAAAGACCTAGCTGGCCTGAAGGGCCCCCAGGGGGCCCCCAAGCAGCCCCTCTCCATTTGGGTCTGGGGGCTTTCGTTGGGCCGGGAACCTGGGAGATTCCTGCAAGGTTGCAGTTCGCGGCCCGAGAAGCACTCTCCGGCCAACATGCCCAACTGCAGCAACAGCTCCCAAAGCGAAGGAGCCAGGACCCAAAGACCTAGCTGGCCTGAAGGGCCCCCAGGGGGGCCCCAAGCAGCCCCTCTCCATTTGGGTCTGGGGGCTTTCGTTGGGCCGGGAACCTGGGAGAATCCTGCAAGGTTGCAGTTCGCGGCCCGAGAAGCACTCTCCGGCCAACATGCCCAACTGCAGCAACAGCTCCCAAAGCGAAGGAGCCAGGACCCAAAGACCTAGCTGGCCTGAAGGGCCCCCAGGGGGCCCCCAAGCAGCCCCTCTCCATTTGGGTCTGGGGGCTTTATTTGGGCCGGTATCCTGGGAGGTACCTGCAAGGTTGCAGTTCGCGGCCCGAGAAGCACTCTCCGGCCAACATGCCCAACTGCAGCAACAGCTCCCAAAGCGAAGGAGCCAGGACCCAAAGACCTAGCTGGCCTGAAGGGCCCCCAGGGGGCCCCCAAGCAGCCCCTCTCCATTTGGGTCTGGGGGCATTTGTTGGGCCGGGAACCTGGGAGATTCCTGCAAGGTTGCAGTTCGAGGCCCGAGAAGCACTCTCCGGCCAACATGCCCAACTGCAGCAACAGCTCCCAAACCGAATGAGCCAGGACACAAAGACCTAGCTGGCCTGAAGGGCCCCCAGGGGGCCCCCAAGTAGCCCCTCTCAATTTGGGTCTGGGGGCTTTCGTTGGGCCGGGAACCTGGGAGATTCCTGCAAGGTTGCAGTTCGCGGCCTGAGAAGCACTCTCCGGCCAACATGCCCAACTGCAGCAACAGCTCCCAAAGCGAAGGAGCCAGGACCCAAAGACCTAGCTGGCCTGAAGGGCCCCCAGGGGGCCCCCAAGCAGCCCCTCTCCATTTGGGTCTGGGGGTTTTCGTTGGGCCGGGAACCTGGGAGGTACCTGCAAGGTTGCAGTTCGCGGCCCGAGAAGCACTCTCCGGCCAACATGCCCAACTGCAGCAACAGCTCCCAAACCGAAGGAGCCAGGACCCAAAGAGCTAGCTGGCCTGAAGGGCCCCCAGGGGGCCCCAAGCAGCCCCTCTCCATTTGGGTCTGGGGGCTTTCGTTGGGCCGGGAACCTGGGAGAATCCTGCAAGGTTGCAGTTCGCGGCCCGAGAAGCACTCTCCGGCCAACATGCCCAACTGCAGCAACAGCTCCCAAACCGAAGGAGCCAGGACCCAAAGACCTAGCTGGCCTGAAGGGCCCCCAGGGGGCCACCAAGCAGCCCCTCTCCATTTGGGTCTGGGGGCTTTCGTTGGGCCGGGAACCTGGGAGAATCCTGCAAGTTTGCAGTTCGCGGCCCGAGAAGCACTCTCCGGCCAACATGCCCAACTGCAGCAACAGCTCCCAAAGCGAAGGAGCCAGGACCCAAAGACCTAGCTGGCCTGAAGGGCCCCCAGGGGGCCCCCAAGCAGCCCCTCTCCATTTGGGTCTGGGGGCTTTTGTTGGGCCGGGAACCTGGGAGATTCCTGCAAGGTTGCAGTTCGCGGCCCGAGAAGCACTCTCCGGCCAACATGCCCAACTGCAGCAACAGCTCCCAAAGCGAAGGAGCCAGGACCCAAAGACCTAGCTGGCCTGAAGGGCCCCCAGGGGGCCCCCAAGCAGCCCCTCTCCATTTGGGTCTGGGGGCTTTCGTTGGGCCGGGAACCTGGGAGATTCCTGCAAGGTTGCAGTTCGCGGCCCGAGAAGCACTCTCCGGCCAACATGCCCAACTGCAGCAACAGCTCCCAAAGCGAAGGAGCCAGGACCCAAAGACCTAGCTGGCCTGAAGGGCCCCCAGGGGGCCCCCAAGCAGCCCCTCTCCATTTGGGTCTGGGGACTTTCGTTGGGCCAGGAACCTGGGAGGTACCTGCAAGGTTGCAGTTCGCGGCCCGAGAAGCACTCTCCGGCCAACATTCTCAACTGCAGCAACAGCTCCCAAACCGAAGGAGCCAGGACCCAAAGACCTAGCTGGCCTGAAGGGCCCCCAGGGGGCCCCCAAGCAGCCCCTCTCCATTTGGGTCTGGGGGCTTTCGTTGGGCCGGGAACCTGTGAGATTCCTGCAAGGTTGAAGTTCGCGGCCCGAGAAGCACTCTCCGGCCAACATGCCCAACTGCAGCAACAGCTCCCAAAGCGAAGGAGCCAGGACCCAAAGACCTAGCTGGCCTGAAGGGCCCCCAGGGGGCCCCCAAGCAGCCCCTCTCAATTTGGGTCTGGGGGCTTTCGTTGGGCATGGAACCTGGGAGATTCCTATAAGGTTGCAGTTCGCGGCCCGAGAAGCACTCTCCGGCCAACATGCCCAACTGCAGCAACAGCTCCCAAACCGAAGGAGCCAGGACCCAAAGAGCTAGCTGGCCTGAAGGGCCCCCAGGGGGCCCCAAGCAGCCCCTCTCCATTTGGGTCTGGGGGCTTTAGTTGGGCCGGGAACCTGGGAGAATCCTGCAAGGTTGCAGTTCGCGGCCCGAGAAGCACTCTCCGGCCAACATGCCCAACTGCAGCAACAGCTCCCAAACCGAAGGAGCCAGGACCCAAAGACCTAGCTGGCCTGAAGGGCCCCCAGGGGGCCACCAAGCAGCCCCTCTCCATTTGGGTCTGGGGGCTTTCGTTGGGCCGGGAACCTGGGAGAATCCTGCAAGTTTGCAGTTCGCGGCCCGAGAAGCACTCTCCGGCCAACATGCCCAACTGCAGCAACAGCTCCCAAAGCGAAGGAGCCAGGACCCAAAGACCTAGCTGGCCTGAAGGGCCCCCAGGGGGCCCCCAAGCAGCCCCTCTCCATTTGGGTCTGGGGGCTTTTGTTGGGCCGGGAACCTGGGAGATTCCTGCAAGGTTGCAGTTCGCGGCCCGAGAAGCACTCTCCGGCCAACATGCCCAACTGCAGCAACAGCTCCCAAAGCGAAGGAGCCAGGACCCAAAGACCTAGCTGGCCTGAAGGGCCCCCAGGGGGCCCCCAAGCAGCCCCTCTCAATTTGGGTCTGGGGGCTTTCGTTGGGCCGGGAACCTGGGAGATTCCTGTAAGGTTGCAGTTCGCGGCCCGAGAAGCACTCTCCGGCCAACATGCCCAACTGCAGCAACAGCTCCCAAACCGAAGGAGCCAGGACCCAAAGACCTAGCTGGCCTGAAGGGCCCCCAGGGGGCCCCCAAGGAGCTCATCTCCATTTGGGTCTGGGGGCTTTAGTTGGGCCGGGAACCTGGGAGGTACCTGCAAGGTTGCAGTTCGCGGCCCGAGAAGCACTCTCCGGCCAACATGCCCAACTGCAGCAACAGCTCCCAAAGCGAAGGAGCCAGGACCCAAAGACCTAGCTGGCCTGAAGGGCCCCCAGGGGGCCCCCAAGCAGCCCCTCTCCATTTGGGTCTGGGGGCTTTTGTTGGGCCGGGAACCTGTGAGATTATTGCAAGGTTGCAGTTCGCGGCCGGAGAAGCACTCTCCGGCCAACATGCCCAACTGCAGCAACAGCTCCCAAAGCGAAGGAGCCAGGACCCAAAGACCTAGCTGGCCTGAAGGGCCCCCAGGGGGGCCCCAAGCAGCCCCTCTCCATTTGGGTCTGGGGGTTTTCGTTGGGCCGGGAACCTAGGAGAATCCTGCAAGGTTGCAGTTCGCGGCCCGAGAAGCACTCTCCGGCCAACATGCCCAACTGCAGCAACAGCTCCCAAACCGAAGGAGCCAGGACCCAAAGACCTAGCTGGCCTGAAGGGCCCCCAGGGGGGCCCCAAGCAGCCCCTCTCCATTTGGGTCTGGGGGCTTTCGTTGGGCCGGGAACCTGGGAGAATCCTGCAAGGTTGCAGTTCGCGGCCCGAGAAGCACTCTCCGGCCAACATGCCCAACTGCAGCAACAGCTCCCAAAGCGAAGGAGCCAGGACCCAAAGACCTAGCTGGCCTGAAGGGCCCCCATGGGGCCCCCAAGGATCTCCTCTCCATTTGGGTCTGGGGGCTTTAGTTGGGCCGGGAACCTGGGAGGTACCTGCAAGGTTGCAGTTCGCGGCCGGAGAAGCACTCTCCGGCCAACATGCCCAACTGCAGCAACAGCTCCCAAACCGAAGGAGCCAGGACCCAAAGACCTAGCTGGCCTGAAGGGCCCCCAGGGGGCCCCCAAGCAGCCCCTCTCCATTTGGGTCTGGGGGCTTTTGTTGGGCCGGGAACCTGGGAGATTCCTGCAAGGTTGCAGTTCGAGGCCCGAGAAGCACTCTCCGGCCAACATGCCCAACTGCAGCAACAGCTCCCAAACCGAATGAGCCAGGACACAAAGACCTAGCTGGCCTGAAGGGCCCCCAGGGGGCCCCCAAGCAGCCCCTCTCAATTTGGGTCTGGGGGCTTTCGTTGGGCCGGGAACCTGGGAGATTCCTGCAAGGTTGCAGTTCCCGGCCCGAGAAGCACTCTCCGACCAACATGTCCAACTGCAGCAACAGCTCCCAAAGCGAAGGAGCCAGGACCCAAAGACCTAGCTGGCTGAAGGGCCCCCAGTGGGCCCCCAAGCAGCCCCTCTCAATTTGGGTCTGGGGGCTTTCGTTGGGCATGTATACCTGAGAGGTACCTGCAAGGTTACAGTTCGCGGCCCGAGAAGCACTCTCCGGACAACATGCTCAACTGCAGCAACAGCTCCCAAACCGAAGGAGCCAGGACCCAAAGACCTAGCTGGCCTGAAGGGCCCCCAGGGGGCCCCCAAGCAGCCCCTCTCAATTTGGGTCTGGGGGCTTTCGTTGGGCCGGGAACCTGGGAGATTCCTGCAAGGTTGCAGTTCGCGGCCCGAGAAGCACTCTCCGGCCAACATGCACAACTGCAGCAACAGCTCCCAAAGCGAAGGAGCGAGGACCCAAAGACCTAGCTGGCCTGAAGGGCCCCCAGGGGGCCCCCAAGCAGCCCCTCTCAATTTGGGTCTGGGGGCTTTCGTTGGGCATGGAACCTGGGAGATTCCTGCAAGGTTGCAGTTCGCGGCCCAAGAAGCACTCTCCGGCCAACATGCCCAACTGCAGCAACAGCTCCCAAACCGAAGGAGCCAGGACCCAAAGACCTAGCTGGCCTGAAGGGCCCCCAGAAGGCCCCCAAGCAGCCCCTCTCCATTTGGGTCTGGGGGCTTTCGTTGGGCATGTATACCTGAGAGGTACCTGCAAGGTTACAGTTCGCGGCCCGAGAAGCACTCTCCGGCCAACATGCCCAACTGCAGCAACAGCTCCCAAAGCGAAGGAGCCAGGACCCAAAGACCTAGCTGGCCTGAAGTGCCCCCAGGGGGTCCCCAAGCAGCCCCTCTCCATTTGGGTCTGGGGGCTTTCGTTGGGCGGGGAACCTGGGAGATTCATGCAAGGTTGCAGTTCGCGGCCCGAGAAGCACTCTCCGGCCAACATGCCCAACTGCAGCAACAGCTCCCAAAGCGAAGGAGCCAGGACCCAAAGACCTAGCTGGCCTGAAGGGCCCCCAGGGGGCCCCCAAGCAGCCCCTCTCAATTTGGGTCTGGGGGCTTTCGTTGGGCCGGGAACCTGGGAGATTCCTGCAAGGTTGCAGTTCGAGGCCCGAGAAGCACTCTCCGGCCAACATGCCCAACTGCAGCAACAGCTCCCAAAGCGAAGGAGCCAGGACCCAAAGACCTAGCTGGCCTGAAGGGCCCCCAGGGGGCCCCCAAGCAGCCCCTCTCCATTTGGGTCTGGGGGCTTTTGTTGGGCATGGAACCTGGGAGATTCCTGCAAGGTTGCAGTTCGCGGCCCGAGAAGCACTCTCCGGCCAACATGCCCAACTGCAGCAACAGCTCCCAAACCGAAGGAGCCAGGACCCAAAGACCTAGCTGGCCTGAAGGGCCCCCATGGGGCCCCCAAGGATCTCCTCTCCATTTGGGTCTGGGGGCTTTAGTTGGGCCGGGAACCTGGGAGGTACCTGCAAGGTTGCAGTTCGCGGCCGGAGAAGCACTCTCCGGCCAACATGCCCAACTGCAGCAACAGCTCCCAAACCGAAGGAGCCAGGACCCAAAGACCTAGCTGGCCTGAAGGGCCCCCAGGGGGCCCCCAAGCAGCCCCTCTCCATTTGGGTCTGGGGGCTTTTGTTGGGCCGGGAACCTGGGAGGTACCTGCAAGGTTGCAGTTCGAGGCCCGAGAAGCACTCTCCGGCCAACATGCCCAACTGCAGCAACAGCTCCCAAACCGAATGAGCCAGGACACAAAGACCTAGCTGGCCTGAAGGGCCCCCAGGGGGCCCCCAAGCAGCCCCTCTCAATTTGGGTCTGGGGGCTTTCGTTGGGCCGGGAACCTGGGAGATTCCTGCAAGGTTGCAGTTCCCGGCCCGAGAAGCACTCTCCGACCAACATGTCCAACTGCAGCAACAGCTCCCAAAGCGAAGGAGCCAGGACCCAAAGACCTAGCTGGCTGAAGGGCCCCCAGTGGGCCCCCAAGCAGCCCCTCTCAATTTGGGTCTGGGGGCTTTCGTTGGGCATGTATACCTGAGAGGTACCTGCAATGTTACAGTTCGCGGCCCGAGAAGCACTCTCCGGACAACATGCTCAACTGCAGCAACAGCTCCCAAACCGAAGGAGCCAGGACCCAAAGACCTAGCTGGCCTGAAGGGCCCCCAGGGGGCCCCCAAGCAGCCCCTCTCAATTTGGGTCTGGGGGCTTTCGTTGGGCCGGGAACCTGGGAGATTCCTGCAAGGTTGCAGTTCGCGGCCCGAGAAGCACTCTCCGGCCAACATGCACAACTGCAGCAACAGCTCCCAAAGCGAAGGAGCGAGGACCCAAAGACCTAGCTGGCCTGAAGGGCCCCCAGGGGGCCCCCAAGCAGCCCCTCTCAATTTGGGTCTGGGGGCTTTCGTTGGGCATGGAACCTGGGAGATTCCTGCAAGGTTGCAGTTCGCGGCCCAAGAAGCACTCTCCGGCCAACATGCCCAACTGCAGCAACAGCTCCCAAACCGAAGGAGCCAGGACCCAAAGACCTAGCTGGCCTGAAGGGCCCCCAGAAGGCCCCCAAGCAGCCCCTCTCAATTTGGGTCTGGGGGCTTTCGTTGGGCATGTATACCTGAGAGGTACCTGCAAGGTTACAGTTCGCGGCCCGAGAAGCACTCTCCGGCCAACATGCCCAACTGCAGCAACAGCTCCCAAAGCGAAGGAGCCAGGACCCAAAGACCTAGCTGGCCTGAAGTGCCCCCAGGGGGTCCCCAAGCAGCCCCTCTCCATTTGGGTCTGGGGGCTTTCGTTGGGCGGGGAACCTGGGAGATTCCTGCAAGGTTGCAGTTCGCGGCCCGAGAAGCACTCTCCGGCCAACATGCCCAACTGCAGCAACAGCTCCCAAAGCGAAGGAGCCAGGACCCAAAGACCTAGCTGGCCTGAAGGGCCCCCAGGGGGCCCCCAAGCAGCCCCTCTCCATTTGGGTCTGGGGGCTTTCGTTGGGCCGGGAACCTGGGAGATTCCTGCAAGGTTGCAGTTCGAGGCCCGAGAAGCACTCTCCGGCCAACATGCCCAACTGCAGCAACAGCTCCCAAAGCGAAGGAGCCAGGACCCAAAGACCTAGCTGGCCTGAAGGGCCCCCAGGGGGCCCCCAAGCAGCCCCTCTCAATTTGGGTCTGGGGGCTTTCGTTGGGCGGGGAACCTGGGAGATTCCTGCAAGGTTGCAGTTCGCGGCCCGAGAAGCACTCTCCGGCCAACATGCCCAACTGCAGCAACAGCTCCCAAAGCGAAGGAGCCAGGACCCAAAGACCTAGCTGGCCTGAAGGGCCCCCAGGGGGCCCCCAAGCAGCCCCTCTCCATTTGGGTCTGGGGGCTTTCGTTGGGCATGGATACCTGAGAGGTACCTGCAAGGTTACAGTTCGCGGCCCGAGAAGCACTCTCCGGCCAACATGCCCAACTGCAGCAACAGCTCCCAAACCGAAGGAGCCAGGACCCAAAGACCTAGCTGGCCTGAAGGGCCCCCATGGGGCCCCCAAGCAGCCCCTCTCAATTTGGGTCTGGGGGCTTTCGTTGGGCCGGGAACCTGTGAGATTCCTGCAAGGTTGCAGTTCGCGGCCCGAGAAGCACTCTCCGGCCAACATGCCCAACTGCAGCAACAGCTCCCAAAGCGAAGGAGCCAGGACCCAAAGACCTAGCTGGCCTGAAGGGCCCCCAGGGGGCCCCCAAGCAGCCCCTCTCAATTTGGGTCTGGGGGCTTTCGTTGGGCATGTATACCTGAGAGGTACCTGCAAGTTACAGTTCGCGGCCCGAGAAGCACTCTCCGGCCAACATGCCCAACTGCAGCAACAGCTCCCAAACCGAAGGAGCCAGGACCCAAAGACCTAGCTGGCCTGAAGGGCCCCCAGGGGGCCCCCAAGCAGCACCTCTCAATTTGGGTCTGGGGGCTTTCGTTGGGCCGGGAACCTGGGAGAATCCTGCAAGGTTGCAGTTCGCGACCCGAGAAGCACTCTGCGGCCAACATGCCCAACTGCAGCAACAGCTCCCAAAGCGAAGGAGCCAGGACCCAAAGACCTAGCTGGCCTGAAGGGCCCCCAGGGGGCCCCCAAGCAGCCCCTCTCAATTTGGGTCTGGGGGCTTTCGTTGGGCCGGGAACCTGGGAGAATCCTGCAAGGATGCAGTTCGCGGCCCGAGAAGCACTCTCCGGCCAACATGCCCAACTGCAGCAACAGCTCCCAAACCGAAGAAGCCAGGACCCAAAGACCTAGCTGGCCTGAAGGGCCCCCAGGGGGCCCCCAAGCAGCCCCTCTCCATTTGAGTCTGGGGGCTTTTGTTGGGCCGGGAACCTGGGAGATTCCTGCAAGTTTGCAGTTCGAGGCCCGAGAAGCACTCTCAGGCCAACATGCACAACTGCAGCAACAGCTCCCAAACCGAATGAGCCAGGACACAAAGACCTAGCTGGCCTGAAGGGCCCCCAGGGGGCCCCCAAGTAGCCCCTCTCAATTTGGGTCTGGGGGCTTTCGTTGGGCATATATACCTGAGAGGTACCTGCAATGTTACAGTTCGCGGCCCGAGAAGCACTCTCCGGCCAACATGCCCAACTGCAGCAACAGCTCCCAAAGCGAAGGAGCCAGGACCCAAAGACCTAGCTGGCCTGAAGTGCCCCCAGGGGGTCCCCAAGCAGCCCCTCTCCATTTGGGTCTGGGGGCTTTCGTTGGGCGGGGAACCTGGGAGATTCATGCAAGGTTGCAGTTCGCGGCCCGAGAAGCACTCTCCGGCCAACATGCACAACTGCAGCAACAGCTCCCAAACCGAAGGAGCCAGGACCCAAAGACCTAGCTGGCCTGAAGGGCCCCCAGGGGGCCCCCAAGCAGCCCCTCTCAATTTGGGTCTGGGGGCTTTCGTTGGGCCGGGAACCTGGGAGATTCCTGCAAGGTTGCAGTTCGCGGCCTGAGAAGCACTCTCCGGCCAACATGCCCAACTGCAGCAACAGCTCCCAAAGCGAAGGAGCCAGGACCCAAAGACCTAGCTGGCCTGAAGGGCCCCCAGGGGGCCCCCAAGCAGCCCCTCTCCATTTGGGTCTGGGGGTTTTCGTTGGGCCGGGAACCTGGGAGGTACCTGCAAGGTTGCAGTTCGCGGCCCGAGAAGCACTCTCCGGCCAACATGCCCAACTGCAGCAACAGCTCCCAAAGCGAAAGAGCCAGGACCCAAAGACCTAGCTGGCCTGAAGGGCCCCCAGGGGGCCCCAAGCAGCCCCTCTCCATTTGGGTCTGGGGGCTTTCGTTGGGCCGGGAACCTGGGAGAATCCTGCAAGGTTGCAGTTCGCGGCCCGAGAAGCACTCTCCGGCCAACATGCCCAACTGCAGCAACAGCTCCCAAACCGAAGGAGCCAGGACCCAAAGACCTAGCTGGCCTGAAGAGCCCCCAGGGGGCCCCCAAGCAGCCCCTCTCCATTTGGGTCTGGGGGCTTTCGTTGGGCCGGGAACCTGGGAGAATCCTGCAAGGTTGCAGTTCGCGGCCCGAGAAGCACTCTCCGGCCAACATGCCCAACTGCAGCAACAGCTCCCAAACCGAAGGAGCCAGGACCCAAAGACCTAGCTGGCCTGAAGGGCCCCCAGGGGGCCCCCAAGCAGCCCCTCTCCATTTGGGTCTGGGGGCTTTTGTTGGGCCGGGAACCAGGGAGATTCCTGCAAGGTTGCAGATCGAGGCCCGAGAAGCACTCTCCGGCCAACATGCCCAACTGCAGCAACAGCTCCCAAAGCGAAGGAGCAAGGACACAAAGACCTAGCTGGCCTGAAGGGCCCCCAGGGGGGCCCCAAGCAGCCCCTCTCAATTTGGGTCTGGGGGCTTTCGTTGGGCCGGGAACCTGGGAGATTCCTTCAAGGTTGCAGTTCGCGGCCCGAGAAGCACTCTCCGCCCAACATGCCCAACTGCAGCAACAGCTCCCAAAGCGAAGGAGCCAGGACCCAAAGACCTAGCTGGCCTGAAGGGCCCCCAGGGGGCCCCCAAGCAGCCCCTCTCCATTTGGGTCTGGGGGCTTTCGTTGGGCCAGGAACCTGGGAGGTACCTGCAAGGTTGCAGTTCGCGGCCCGAGAAGCACTCTCCGGCCAACATGCCCAACTGCAGCAACAGCTCCCAAAGCGAAGGAGCCAGGACCCAAAGACCTAGCTGGCCTGAAGGGCCCCCAGGGGGCCAACAAGCAGCCCCTCTCAATTTGGGTCTGGGGGCTTTCGTTGGGCATGGATACCTGAGAGGTACCTGCAAGGTTACAGTTCGCGGCCCGAGAAGCACTCTCCGGCCAACATTCACAACTGCAGCAACAGCTCCCAAACCGAAGGAGCCAGGACCCAAAGACCTAGCTGGCCTGAAGGGCCCCCAGGGGGCCCCCAAGCAGCCCCTCTCAATTTGGGTCTGGGGGCTTTCGTTGGGCCGGGAACCTGTGAGATTCCTGCAAGGTTGAAGTTCGCGGCCCGAGAAGCACTCTCCGGCCAACATGCCCAACTGCAGCAACAGGTCCCAAAGCGAAGGAGCCAGGACCCAAAGACCTAGCTGGCCTGAAGGGCCCCCAGGGGGCCCCCAAGCAGCCCCTCTCCATTTGGGTCTGGGGGCTTTCGTTGGGCATGGAACCTGGGAGATTCCTGCAAGGTTGCAGTTCGCGGCCCGAGAAGCACTCTCCGGCCAACATGCCCAACTGCAGCAACAGGTCCCAAAGCGAAGGAGCCAGGACCCAAAGACCTAGCTGGCCTGAAGGGCCCCCAGGGGGCCCCCAAGCAGCCCCTCTCCATTTGGGTCTGGGGGCTTTCGTTGGGCATGGAACCTGGGAGATTCCTGCAAGGTTGCAGTTCGCGGCCCGAGAAGCACTCTCCGGCCAACATGCCCAACTGCAGCAACAGCTCCCAAACCGAAGGAGCCAGGACCCAAAGACCTAGCTGGCCTGAAGGGCCCCCAGGGGGCCCCCAAGCAGCCCCTCTCAATTTGGGTCTGGGGGCTTTCGTTGGGCCGGGAACCTGGGAGATTCCTGCAAGGTTGCAGTTCGCGGCCCGAGAAGCACTCTCCGGCCAACATGTCCAACTGCAGCAACAGCTCCCAAAGCGAAGGAGCCAGGACCCAAAGACCTAGCTGGCCTGAAGGGCCCCCAGGGGGCCCCCAAGCAGCCCCTCTCAATTTGGGTCTGGGGGCTTTCGTTGGGCCGGGAACCTGGGAGATTCCTGCAAGGTTGCAGTTCGCGGCCCAAGAAGCACTCTCCGGCCAACATGCCCAACTGCAGCAACAGCTCCCAAAGCGAAGGAGCCAGGACCCAAAGACCTAGCTGGCCTGAAGGGCCCCCAGGGGGCCCCCAAGCAGCCCCTCTCCATTTGGGTCTGGGGGCTTTCGTTGGGCCGGGAACCTGTGAGATTCCTGCAAGGTTGCAGTTCGAGGCCCGAGAAGCACTCTCCGGCCAACATGCCCAACTGCAGCAACAGCTCCCAAAGCGAAGGAGCCAGGACCCAAAGACCTAGCTGGCCTGAAGGGCCCCCAGAAGGCCCCCAAGCAGCCCCTCTCCATTTGGGTCTGGGGGCTTTCGTTGGGCCGGGAACCTGGGAGATTCCTGCAAGGTTGCAGTTCGCGGCCGGAGAAGCACTCTCCGGCCAACATGCCCAACTGCAGCAACAGCTCCCAAAGCGAAGGAGCCAGGACCCAAAGACCTAGCTGGCCTGAAGTGCCCCCAGGGGGCCCCCAAGCAGCCCCTCTCCATTTGGGTCTGGGGGCTTTCTTTAGGCTGAGAACCTGGGAGATACCAGCAAGGTTGCAGTTCGCGGCCCGAGAAGCACTCTCCGGACAACATGCCCAACTGCAGCAACAGCTCCCAAACCGAAGGAGCCAGGACCCAAAGACCTAGCTGGCCTGAAGGGCCCCCAGGGGGCCCCCAAGCAGCCCCTCTCCATTTGGGTCTGGGGGCTTTTGTTGGGCCGGGAACCTGGGAGATTCCTGCAAGGTTGCAGTTCGCGGCCCGAGAAGCACTCTCCGCCCCACATGCCCAACTGCAGCAACAGCTCCCAAACAGAAGGAGCCAGGACCCAAAGACCTAGCTGGCCTGAAGGGCCCCCAGGGGGCCCCCAAGCAGCCCCTCTCCATTTGGGTCTGGGGGCTTTTGTTGGGCCGGGAACCTGGGAGATTCCTGCAAGGTTGCAGTTCGAGGCCCGAGAAGCACTCTCCGGCCAACATGCCCAACTGCAGCAACAGCTCCCAAAGCGAATGAGCCAGGACCCAAAGACCTAGCTGGCCTGAAGGGCCCCCAGGGGGCCCCCAAGCAGCCCCTCTCAATTTGGGTCTGGGGGCTTTCGTTGGGCCGGGAACCTGGGAGATTCCTTCAAGGTTGCAGTTCGCGGCCCGAGAAGCACTCTCCGCCCAACATGCCCAACTGCAGCAACAGCTCCCAAAGCGAAGGAGCCAGGACCCAAAGACCTAGCTGGCCTGAAGGGCCCCCAGGGGGCCCCCAAGCAGCCCCTCTCCATTTGGGTCTGGGGGCTTTCGTTGGGCCGGGAACCTGGGAGGTACCTGCAAGGTTGCAGTTCGCGGCCCGAGAAGCACTCTCCGGCCAACATGCCCAACTGCAGCAACAGCTCCCAAAGCGAAGGAGCCAGGACCCAAAGACCTAGCTGGCCTGAAGGGCCCCCAGGAGTACCCCAAGCAGCCCCTCTCAATTTGGGTCTGGGGGCTTTCGTTGGGCATGGATACCTGAGAGGTACCTGCAAGGTTGCAGTTCGCGGCCCGAGAAGCACTCTCCGGACAACATGCTCAACTGCAGCAACAGCTCCCAAACCGAAGGAGCCAGGACCCAAAGACCTAGCTGGCCTGAAGGGCCCCCAGGGGGCCCCCAAGCAGCCCCTCTCCATTTGGGTCTGGGGGCTTTCGTTGGGCCGGGAACCTGGGAGATTCCTGCAAGGTTGCAGTTCGCGGCCCGAGAAGCACTCTCCGGCCAACATGCCCAACTGCAGCAACAGCTCCCAAAGCGAAGGAGCCAGGACCCAAAGACCTAGCTGGCCTGAAGGGCCCCCAGGGGGCCCCCAAGCAGCCCCTCTCAATTTGGGTCTGGGGGCTTTCGTTGGGCATGGAACCTGGGAGATTCCTGCAAGGTTGCAGTTCGCGGCCCGAGAAGCACTCTCCGGCCAACATGCCCAACTGCAGCAACAGCTCCCAAAGCGAAGGAGCCAGGACCCAAAGACCTAGCTGGCCTGAAGGGCCCCCAGGGGGCCCCAAGCAGCCCCTCTCAATTTGGGTCTGGGGGCTTTCGTTGGGCCGGGAACCTGGGAGAATCCTGCAAGGTTGCAGTTAGCGGCCCGAGAAGCACTCTCTGGCCAACATGCCCAACTGCAGCAACAGCTCCCAAACCGAAGGAGCCAGGACCCAAAGACCTAGCTGGCCTGAAGGGCCCCCAGGGGGCCCCCAAGCAGCCCCTCTCCATTTGGGTCTGGGGGCTTTCGTTGGGCCGTGAACCTGGGAGAATCCTGCAAGGTTGCAGTTCGCGGCCCGAGAAGCACTCTCCGGCCAACATGCCCAACTGCAGCAACAGCTCCCAAAGCGAAGGAGCAAGGACACAAAGACCTAGCTGGCCTGAAGGGCCCCCAGGGGGCCACCAAGCAGCCCCTCTCAATTTGGGTCTGGGGGCTTTCGTTGGGCATGGATACCTGAGAGGTACCTGCAAGGTTACAGTTCGCGGCCCGAGAAGCACTCTCCGGCCAACATGCCCAACTGCAGCAACAGCTCCCAAACCGAAGGAGCCAGGACCCAAAGACCTAGCTGGCCTGAAGGGCCCCCAGGGGGCCCCCAAGCAGCCCCTCTCCATTTGGGTCTGGGGGCTTTTGTTGGGCCGGGAACCTGGGAGATCCCTGCAAGGTTGCAGTTCGCGGCCCAAGAAGCACTCTCCGGCCAACATGCCCAACTGCAGCAACAGCTCCCAAAGCGAAGGAGCAAGGACACAAAGACCTAGCTGGCCTGAAGTGCCCCCAGGGGGCCCCCAAGCAGCCCCTCTCCATTTGGGTCTGGGGGCTTTCTTTAGGCTGAGAACCTGGGAGATACCAGCAAGGTTGCAGTTCGCGGCCCGAGAAGCACTCTCCGGCCAACATTCTCAACTGCAGCAACAGCTCCCAAACCGAAGGAGCCAGGACCCAAAGACCTAGCTGGCCTGAAGGGCCCCCAGGGGGCCCCCAAGCAGCCCCTCTCCATTTGGGTCTGGGGGCTTTCGTTGGGCATGTATACCTGAGAGGTACCTGCAAGTTACAGTTCGCGGCCCGAGAAGCACTCTCCGCCCAACATGCCCAACTGCAGCAACAGCTCCCAAAGCGAAGGAGCCAGGACCCAAAGACCTAGCTGGCCTGAAGGGCCCCCAGGGGGCCCCCAAGCAGCCCCTCTCCATTTGGGTCTGGGGGCTTTTGTTGGGCCGGGAACCTGGGAGATTCCTGCAAGGTTGCAGTTCGAGGCCCGAGAAGCACTCTCCGGCCAACATGCCCAACTGCAGCAACAGCTCCCAAAGCGAATGAGCCAGGACCCAAAGACCTAGCTGGCCTGAAGGGCCCCCAGGGGGCCCCCAAGCAGCCCCTCTCAATTTGGGTCTGGGGGCTTTCGTTGGGCCGGGAACCTGGGAGATTCCTTCAAGGTTGCAGTTCGCGGCCCGAGAAGCACTCTCCGCCCAACATGCCCAACTGCAGCAACAGCTCCCAAAGCGAAGGAGCCAGGACCCAAAGACCTAGCTGGCCTGAAGGGCCCCCAGGGGGCCCCCAAGCAGCCCCTCTCAATTTGGGTCTGGGGGCTTTCGTTGGGCCGGGAACCTGGGAGAATCCTGCAAGGTTGCAGTTCGTGGCCCGAGAAGCACTCTCCGGCCAACATGCCCAACTGCAGCAACAGGTCCCAAAGCGAAGGAGCCAGGACCCAAAGAGCTAGGTGGCCTGAAGGGCCCCCAGGGGGCCCCCAAGCAGCCCCTCTCCATTTGGGTCTGGGGGCTTTCGTTGGGCATGTATACCTGAGAGGTACCTGCAAGGTTGCAGTTCGCGGCCCGAGAAGCACTCTCCGGACAACATGCTCAACTGCAGCAACAGCTCCCAAACCGAAGGAGCCAGGACCCAAAGACCTAGCTGGCCTGAAGGGCCCCCAGGGGGCCCCCAAGCAGCCCCTCTCAATTTGGGTCTGGGGGCTTTCGTTGGGCTGGGAACCTGGGAGATTCCTGCAAGTTTGCAGTTCGCGGCCCGAGAAGCACTCTCCGGCCAACATGCCCAACTGCAGCAACAGCTCCCAAAGCGAAGGAGCGAGGACCCAAAGACCTAGCTGGCCTGAAGGGCCCCCAGGGGGCCCCCAAGCAGCCCCTCTCAATTTGGGTCTGGGGGCTTTCGTTGGGCCGGGAACCTGGGAGATTCCTGCAAGGTTGCAGTTCGCGGCCCGAGAAGCACTCTCCGGCCAACATGCCCAACTGCAGCAACAGCTCCCAAAGCGAAGGAGCGAGGACCCAAAGACCTAGCTGGCCTGAAGGGCCCCCAGGGGGCCCCCAAGCAGCCCCTCTCAATTTGGGTCTGGGGGCTTTCGTTGGGCATGGAACCTGGGAGATTCCTGCAAGGTTGCAGTTCGCGACCCGAGAAGCACTCTCCGGCCAACATGCCCAACTGCAGCAACAGCTCCCAAAGCGAAGGAGCCAGGACCCAAAGACCTAGCTGGCCTGAAGGGCCCCCAGGGGGCCCCAAGCAGCCCCTCTCAATTTGGGTCTGGGGGCTTTCGTTGGGCCGGGAACCTGGGAGAATCCTGCAAGGTTGCAGTTAGCGGCCCGAGAAGCACTCTCCGGACAACATGCACAACTGCAGCAACAGCTCCCAAACCGAAGGAGCCAGGACCCAAAGACCTAGCTGGCCTGAAGGGCCCCCAGGGGGCCCCCAAGCAGCACCTCTCCATTTGGGTCTGGGGGCTTTCGTTGGGCATGTATACCTGAGAGGTACCTGCAAGTTACAGTTCGCGGCCCGAGAAGCACTCTCCGGCCAACATGCCCAACTGCAGCAACAGCTCCCAAACCGAAGGAGCCAGGACCCAAAGACCTAGCTGGCCTGAAGGGCCCCCAGGGGGCCCCCAAGCAGCCCCTCTCCATTTGCGTCTGGGGGCTTTTTTTGGGCCGGGAACCTGGGAGATTCCTGCAAGGTTGCAGTTCGAGGCCCGAGAAGCACTCTCCGGCCAACATGCCCAACTGCAGCAACAGCTCCCAAACCGAAGGAGCCAGGACCCAAAGACCTAGCTGGCCTGAAGGGCCCCCAGGGGGCCCCCAAGCAGCCCCTCTCCATTTGGGTCTGGGGGCTTTCGTTGGGCCGGGAACCTGGGAGATTCCTTCAAGGTTGCAGTTCGCGGCCCGAGAAGCACTCTCCGGCCAACATGCCCAACTGCAGCAACAGCTCCCAAACCGAAGGAGCCAGGACCCAAAGACCTAGCTGGCCTGAAGGGCCCCCAGGGGGCCCCCAAGCAGCCCCTCTCCATTTGGGTCTGGGGGCTTTCGTTGGGCCGGGAACCTGGGAGAATCCTGCAAGGTTGCAGTTCGCGGCCCGAGAAGCACTCTCCGGCCAACATGCCCAACTGCAGCAACAGCTCCCAAACCGAAGGAGCCAGGACCCAAAGACCTAGCTGGCCTGAAGGCCCCCCAGGGGGCCCCCAAGCAGCCCCTCTCCATTTGGGTCTGGGGGCTTTCGTTGGGCATGGATACCTGAGAGGTACCTGCAAGGTTGCAGTTCGCGGCCCGAGAAGCACTCTCCGGACAACATGCTCAACTGCAGCAACAGCTCCCAAACCGAAGGAGCCAGGACCCAAAGACCTAGCTGGCCTGAAGGGCCCCCAGGGGGCCCCCAAGCAGCCCCTCTCAATTTGGGTCTGGGGGCTTTCGTTGGGCCGGGAACCTGGGAGATTCCTGCAAGGTTGCAGTTCGCGGCCCGAGAAGCACTCTCCGGACAACATGCACAACTGCAGCAACAGCTCCCAAACCGAAGGAGCCAGGACCCAAAGACCTAGCTGGCCTGAAGGGCCCCCAGGGGGCCCCCAAGCAGCCCCTCTCAATTTGGGTCTGGGGGCTTTCGTTGGGCATGGAACCTGGGAGATTCCTGCAAGGTTGCAGTTCGCGGCCCGAGAAGCACTCTCCGGCCAACATGCCCAACTGCAGCAACAGCTCCCAAAGCGAAGGAGCCAGGACCCAAAGACCTAGCTGGCCTGAAGGGCCCCCAGGGGGCCCCAAGCAGACCCTCACAATTTGGGTCTGGGGGCTTTCGTTGGGCCGGGAACCTGGGAGAATCCTGCAAGGTTGCAGTTAGCGGCCCGAGAAGCACTCTCTGGCCAACATGCCCAACTGCAGCAACAGCTCCCAAACCGAAGGAGCCAGGACCCAAAGACCTAGCTGGCCTGAAGGGCCCCCAGGGGACCCCCAAGCAGCCCCTCTCCATTTGGGTCTGGGGGCTTTCGTTGGGCCGTGAACCTGGGAGAATCCTGCAAGGTTGCAGTTCGCGGCCCGAGAAGCACTCTCCGGCCAACATGCCCAACTGCAGCAACAGCTCCCAAAGCGAAGGAGCAAGGACACAAAGACCTAGCTGGCCTGAAGGGCCCCCAGGGGGCCACCAAGCAGCCCCTCTCAATTTGGGTCTGGGGGCTTTCGTTGGGCATGGATACCTGAGAGGTACCTGCAAGGTTACAGTTCGCGGCCCGAGAAGCACTCTCCGGCCAGCATGCCCAACTGCAGCAACAGCTCCCAAACCGAAGGAGCCAGGACCCAAAGACCTAGCTGGCCTGAAGGGCCCCCAGGGGGCCCCCAAGCAGCCCCTCTCAATTTGGGTCTGGGGGCTTTCGTTGGGCCGGGAACCTGGGAGATTCATGCAAGGTTGCAGTTCGCGGCCCAAGAAGCACTCTCCGGCCAACATGCCCAACTGCAGCAACAGCTCCCAAAGCGAAGGAGCCAGGACCCAAAGACCTAGCTGGCCTGAAGGGCCCCCAGGGGGCCCCCAAGCAGCCCCTCTCCATTTGGGTCTGGGGGCTTTCGTTGGGCCGGGAACCTGGGAGATTCCTGCAAGGTTGCAGTTCGAGGCCCGAGAAGCACTCTCCGGCCAACATGCCCAACGTCAGCAACAGCTCCCAAACCGAATGAGCCAGGACACAAAGACCTAGCTGGCCTGAAGGGCCCCCAGGGGGCCCCCAAGCAGCCCCTCTCAATTTGGGTCTGGGGGCTTTCGTTGGGCCGGGAACCTGGGTGATTCCTGCAAGGTTGCAGTTCGCGGCCCGAGAAGCACTCTCCGGCCAACATGCCCAACTGCAGCAACAGCTCCCAAAGCGAAGGAGCCAGGACCCAAAGACCTAGCTGGCCTGAAGTGCCCCCAGGGGGCCCCCAAGCAGCCCCTCTCAATTTGGGTCTGGGGGCTTTATTTAGGCTGAGAACCTGGGAGATACCAGCAAGGTTGCAGTTCGCGGCCCGAGAAGCACTCTCCGGCCAACATGCCCAATATCCAGCAACAGCTCCCAAAGCGAAGGAGCCAGGACCCAAAGACCTAGCTGGCCTGAAGGTCCCCCAGAAGGCCACCAAGCAGCCCCTCTCCATTTGGGTCTGGGGGCTTTCGTTGGGCATGTATACCTGAGAGGTACCTGCAAGTTACAGTTCGCGGCCCGAGAAGCACTCTCCGCCCAACATGCCCAACTGCAGCAACAGCTCCCAAAGCGAAGGAGCAAGGACACAAAGAGCTAGGTGGCCTGAAGGGCCCCCAGGGGGCCCCCAAGCAGCCCCTCTCCATTTGAGTCTGGGGGCTTTTGTTGGGCCGGGAACCTGGGAGATTCCTGCAAGGTTGCAGTTCGCGGCCCGAGAAGCACTCTCCGGCCAACATGCCCAACTGCAGCAACAGCTCCCAAACCGAATGAGCCAGGACACAAAGACCTAGCTGGCCTGAAGGGCCCCCAGGGGGCCCCCAAGTAGCCCCTCTCCATTTGGGTCTGGGGGCTTTCGTTGGGCATGTATACCTGAGAGGTACCTGCAAGGTTACAGTTCGCGGCCCGAGAAGCACTCTCCGGCCAACATGCCCAACTGCAGCAACAGCTCCCAAACCGAAGGAGCCAGGACACAAAGACCTAGCTGGCCTGAAGTGCCCCCAGGTGGTCCCCAAGCAGCCCCTCTCCATTTGGGTCTGGGGGCTTTCGTTGGGCGGGGAACCTGGGAGATTCCTTCAAGGTTGCAGTTCGCGGCCCGAGAAGCACTCTCCGCCCAACATGCCCAACTGCAGCAACAGCTCCCAAAGCGAAGGAGCCAGGACCCAAAGACCTAGCTGGCCTGAAGGGCCCCCAGGGGGCCCCCAAGCAGCCCCTCTCCATTTGGGTCTGGGGGCTTTCGTTGGGCCGGGAACCTGGGAGATTCCTGCAAGGTTGCAGTTCGCGGCCCGAGAAGCACTCTCCGGCCAACATGCCCAACTGCAGCAACAGCTCCCAAAGCGAAAGAGCCAGGACCCAAAGAACTAGCTGGCCTGAAGGGCCCCCAGGGGGCCCCCAAGCAGCCCCTCTCCATTTGGGTCTGGGGGTTTTCGTTGGGCCGGGAACCTGGGAGGTACCTGCAAGGTTGCAGTTCGCGGCCCGAGAAGCACTCTCCGGCCAACATGCCCAACTGCAGCAACAGCTCCCAAACCGAAGGAGCCAGGACCCAAAGACCTAGCTGGCCTGAAGGGCCCCCAGGGGGCCCCCAAGCAGCCCCTCTCCATTTGGGTCTGGGGGCTTTCGTTGGGCCGGGAACCTGGGAGAATCCTGCAAGGTTGCAGTTCGCGGCCCGAGAAGCACTCTCCGGCCAACATGCCCAACTGCAGCAACAGCTCCCAAAGCGAAGGAGCCAGGACCCAAAGACCTAGCTGGCCTGAAGGGCCCCCAGGGGGCCCCCAAGCAGCCCCTCTCCATTTGGGTCTGGGGGCTTTCGTTGGGCCGGGAACCTGGGAGAATCCTGCAAGGTTGCAGTTCGCGGCCCGAGAAGCACTCTCCGGCCAACATGCCCAACTGCAGCAACAGCTCCCAAACCGAAGGAGCCAGGACCCAAAGACCTAGCTGGCCTGAAGGGTCCCCAGGGGGCCCCCAAGCAGCCCCTCTCAATTTGGGTCTGGGGGCTTTCGTTGGGCATGGAACCTGGGAGATTCCTGCAAGGTTGCAGTTGGCGGCCCGAGAAGCACTCTCCGGCCAACATGCACAACTGCAGCAACAGCTCCCAAACCGAAGGAGCCAGGACCCAAAGATCTAGCTGGCCTGAAGGGCCCCCAGGGGGCCCCCAAGCAGCCCCTCTCCATTTGGGTCTGGGGGCTTTCGTTGGGCCGGGAACCTGGGAGAATCCTGCAAGGTTGCAGTTCGCGGCCCGAGAAGCACTCTCCGGCCAACATGCCCAACTGCAGCAACAGCTCCCAAAGCGAAGGAGCCAGGACCCAAAGAGCTAGGTGGCCTGAAGGGCCCCCAGGGGGCCCCCAAGCAGCCCCTCTCCATTTGGGTCTGGGGGCTTTCGTTGGGCCGGGAACCTGGGAGAATCCTGCAAGGTTGCAGATCGCGGCCCGAGAAGCACTCTCCGGCCAACATGCCCAACTGCAGCAACAGCTCCCAAACCGAAGGAGCCAGGACCCAAAGACCTAGCTGGCCTGAAGGGCCCCCAGGGGGCCCCCAAGCAGCCCCTCTCCATTTGGGTCTGGGGGCTTTTGTTGGGCCGGGAACCTGGGAGATTCCTGCAAGGTTGCAGTTCGCGGCCCGAGAAGCACTCTCCGGCCAACATGCCCAACTGCAGCAACAGCTCCCAAACCGAAGGAGCCAGGACCCAAAGACCTAGCTGGCCTGAAGGGCCCCCAGGGGGCCCCCAAGCAGCCCCTCTCCATTTGGGTCTGGGGGCTTTCGTTGGGCCGGGAACCTGGGAGAATCCTGCAAGGTTGCAGTTCGCGGCCCGAGAAGCACTCTCCGGCCAACATGCCCAACTGCAGCAACAGCTCCCAAAGCGAAGGAGCCAGGACCCAAAGACCTAGCTGGCCTGAAGGGCCCCCAGGGGGCCCCCAAGCAGCCCCTCACCATTTGGGTCTGGGGGCTTTTGTTGGGCCGGGAACCTGGGAGATTCCTGCAAGGTTGCAGTTCGCGGCCCGAGAAGCACTCTCCGGCCAACATGCCCAACTGCAGCAACAGCTCCCAAACCGAATGAGCCAGGACCCAAAGACCTAGCTGGCCTGAAGGGCCCCCAGGGGGCCCCCAAGCAGCCCCTCTCCGTTTGGGTCTGGGGGCTTTCGTTGGGCCGGGAACCTGGGAGATTCCTTCAAGGTTGCAGTTCGCGGCCCGAGAAGCACTATCCGCCCAACATGCCCAACTGCAGCAACAGCTCCCAAACCGAAGGAGCCAGGACCCAAAGACCTAGCTGGCCTGAAGGGCCCCCAGGGGGCCCCCAAGCAGCCCCTCTCCATTTGGGTCTGGGGGCTTTCGTCGGGCCAGGAACCTGGGAGATTCCTGCAAGGTTGCAGTTCGCGGCCCGAGAAGCACTCTCCGGCCAACATGCCCAACTGCAGCAACAGCTCCCAAAGCGAAGGAGCCAGGACCCAAAGAGCTAGGTGGCCTGAAGGGCCCCCAGGGGGCCCCCAAGCAGCCCCTCTCCATTTGGGTCTGGGGGCTTTCGTTGGGCATGGATACCTGAGAGGTACCTGCAAGGTTACAGTTCGCGGCCCGAGAAGCACTCTCCGGCCAACATTCTCAACTGCAGCAACAGCTCCCAAACCGAAGGAGCCAGGACCCAAAGACCTAGCTGGCCTGAAGGGCCCCCAGGGGGCCCCCAAGCAGCCCCTCTCCATTTGGGTCTGGGGGCTTTCGTTGGGCCGGGAACCTGGGAGAATCCTGCAAGGTTGCAGTTCGCGGCCCGAGAAGCACTCTCCGGCCAACATGCCCAACTGCAGCAACAGCTCCCAAACCGAAGGAGCCAGGACCCAAAGACCTAGCTGGCCTGAAGGGTCCCCAGGGGGCCCCCAAGCAGCCCCTCTCAATTTGGGTCTGGGGGCTTTCGTTGGGCATGGAACCTGGGAGATTCCTGCAAGGTTGCAGTTGGCGGCCCGAGAAGCACTCTCCGGCCAACATGCACAACTGCAGCAACAGCTCCCAAACCGAAGGAGCCAGGACCCAAAGATCTAGCTGGCCTGAAGGGCCCCCAGGGGGCCCCCAAGCAGCCCCTCTCCATTTGGGTCTGGGGGCTTTCGTTGGGCCGGGAACCTGGGAGAATCCTGCAAGGTTGCAGTTCGCGGCCCGAGAAGCACTCTCCGGCCAACATGCCCAACTGCAGCAACAGCTCCCAAAGCGAAGGAGCCAGGACCCAAAGAGCTAGGTGGCCTGAAGGGCCCCCAGGGGGCACCCAAGCAGCCCCTCTCCATTTGGGTCTGGGGGCTTTCGTTGGGCCGGGAACCTGGGAGAATCCTGCAAGGTTGCAGTTCGCGGCCCGAGAAGCACTCTCCGGCCAACATGCCCAACTGCAGCAACAGCTCCCAAACCGAAGGAGCCAGGACCCAAAGACCTAGCTGGCCTGAAGGGCCCCCAGGGGGCCCCCAAGCAGCCCCTCTCCATTTGGGTCTGGGGGCTTTTATTGGGCCGGGAACCTGGGAGATTCCTGCAAGGTTGCAGTTCGCGGCCCGAGAAGCACTCTCCGGCCAACATGCCCAACTGCAGCAACAGCTCCCAAACCGAAGGAGCCAGGACACAAAGACCTAGCTGGCCTGAAGGGCCCCCAGGTGGCCCCCAAGCAGCCCCTCTCCATTTGGGTCTGGGGGCTTTCGTTGGGCATGGAACCTGGGAGATTCCTTCAAGGTTGCAGTTCGCGGCCCGAGAAGCACTCTCCGCCCAACATGCCCAACTGCAGCAACAGCTCCCAAACCGAAGGAGCCAGGACCCAAAGACCTAGCTGGCCTGAAGGGCCCCCAGGGGGCCCCCAAGCAGCCCCTCTCCATTTGGGTCTGGGGGCTTTCATCGGGCCAGGAACCTGGGAGAATCCTGCAAGGTTGCAGTTCGCGGACCGAGAAGCACTCTCCGGCCAACATGCCCAACTGCAGCAACAGCTCCCAAAGCGAAGGAGCCAGGACCCAAAGACCTAGCTGGCCTGAAGGGCCCCCAGGGGGCCCCCAAGCAGCCCCTCTCCATTTGGGTCTGGGGGCTTTCGTTGGGCATGGATACCTGAGAGGTACCTGCAAGGTTACAGTTCGCGGCCCGAGAAGCACTCTCCGGCCAACATTCTCAACTGCAGCAACAGCTCCCAAACCGAAGGAGCCAGGACCCAAAGACCTAGCTGGCCTGAAGGGCCCCCAGGGGGCCCCCAAGCAGCCCCTCTCCATTTGGGTCTGGGGGCTTTCGTTGGGCCGGGAACCTGGGAGAATCCTGCAAGGTTGCAGTTCGCGGCCCGAGAAGCACTCTCCGGCCAACATGCCCAACTGCAGCAACAGCTCCCAAAGCGAAGGAGCCAGGACCCAAAGACCTAGCTGGCCTGAAGGGCCCCCAGGAGGCCCCAAAGCAGCCCCTCTCCATTTGGGTCTGGGGGCTTTCGTTGGGCATGGAACCTGGGAGATTCCTGCAAGGTTGCAGTTCGCGGCCCGAGAAGCACTCTCCGGCCAACATGCACAACTGCAGCAACAGCTCCCAAACCGAAGGAGCCAAGACACAAAGACCTAGCTGGCCTGAAGGGCCCCCAGGGGGCCCCCAAGCAGCCCCTCTCAATTTGGGTCTGGGGGCTTTCGTTGGGCATGGATACCTGAGAGGTACCTGCAAGGTTACAGTTCGCGGCCCGAGAAGCACTCTCCGGCCAACATGCTCAACTGCAGCAACAGCTCCCAAACCGAAGGAGCCAGGACCCAAAGACCTAGCTGGCCTGAAGGGCCCCCAGGGGGCCCCCAAGCAGCCCCTCTCAATTTGGGTCTGGGGGCTTTCGTTGGGCCGGGAACCTGGGATGTTCCTGCAAGGTTGCAGTTCGCGGCCCGAGAAGCACACTCCGGCCAACATGCCCAACTGCAGCAACAGCTCCCAAAGCGAAGGAGCCAGGACCCAAAGACCTAGCTGGCCTGAAGGGCCCCCAGGGGGCCCCCAAGCAGCCCCTCTCAATTTGGGTCTGGGGGCTTTCGTTGGGCATGGAACCTGGGAGATTCCTGCAAGGTTGCAGTTCGCGGCCCGAGAAGCACTCTCCGGCCAACATGCCCAACTGCAGCAACAGCTCCCAAAGCGAAGGAGCCAGGACCCAAAGACCTAGCTGGCCTGAAGGGCCCCCAGGGGGCCCCCAAGCAGCCCCTCTCAATTTGGGTCTGGGGGCTTTCGTTGGGCATGGATACCTGAGATGTACCTGCAAGATTACAGTTCGCGGCCCGAGAAGCACTCTCCGGCCAACATGCCCAACTGCAGCAACAGCTCCCAAACCGAAGGAGCCAGGACCCAAAGACCTAGGTGGCCTGAAGGGCCCCCAGGGGGCCCCCAAGCAGCCCCTCTCCATTTGGGTCTGGGGGCTTTCTTTAGGCTGAGAACCTGGGAGATACCAGCAAGGTTGCAGTTCGCGGCCCGAGAAGCACTCTCCGGCCAACATGCCCAACTGCAGCAACAGCTCCCAAAGCGAAGGAGCCAGGACCCAAAGACCTAGCTGGCCTGAAGGGCCCCCAGAAGGCCACCAAGCAGCCCCTCTCCATTTGGGTCTGGGGGCTTTCGTTGGGCATGTATACCTGAGAGGTAACTGCAAGTTACAGTTCGCGGCCCGAGAAGCACTCTCCGCCCAACATGCCCAACTGCAGCAACAGCTCCCAAAGCGAAGGAGCCAGGACCCAAAGACCTAGCTGGCCTGAAGGGCCCCCAGGGGGCCCCCAAGCAGCCCCTCTCCATTTGGGTCTGGGGGTTTTCGTTGGGCCGGGAACCTGGGAGGTACCTGCAAGGTTGCAGTTGGCGGCCCGAGAAGCACTCTCCGGCCAACATGCCCAACTGCAGCAACAGCTCCCAAAGCGAAGGAGCCAGGACCCAAAGACCTAGCTGGCCTGAAGGGCCCCCAGGGGGCCCCCAAGCAGCCCCTCTCCATTTGGGTCTGGGGGCTTTCGTTGGGCCGGGAACCTGGGAGATTCCTGCAAGGTTGCAGTTCGCGGCCCGAGAAGCACTCTCCGGCCAACATGCCCAACTGCAGCAACAGCTCCCAAACCGAAGGAGCCAGGACCCAAAGACCTAGCTGGCCTGAAGGGCCCCCAGGGGGCCCCCAAGCAGCCCCTCTCCATTTGGGTCTGGGGGCTTTTGTTGGGCCGGGAACCTGGGAGATTCCTGCAAGGTTGCAGTTCGCGGCCCGAGAAGCACTCTCCGGCCAACATGCCCAACTGCAGCAACAGCTCCCAAACTGAATGAGCCAGGACACAAAGACCTAGCTGGCCTGAAGGGCCCCCAGGGGGCCCCCAAGCAGCCCCTCTCAATTTGGGTCTGGGGGCTTTCGTTGGGCCGGGAACCTGGGAGATTCCTTCAAGGTTGCAGTTGGCGGCCCGAGAAGCACTCTCCGCCCAACATGCCCAACTGCAGCAACAGCTCCCAAAGCGAAGGAGCCAGGACCCAAAGACCTAGCTGGCCTGAAGGGCCCCCAGGGGGCCCCCAAGCAGCCCCTCTCCATTTGGGTCTGGGGGCTTTCGTTGGGCATGGATACCTGAGAGGTACCTGCAAGGTTACAGTTCGCGGCCCGAGAAGCACTCTCCGGCCAACATGCCCAACTGCAGCAACAGCTCCCAAACCGAAGGAGCCAGGACCCAAAGACCTAGCTGGCCTGAAGGGCCCCCAGGGGGCCCCCAAGCAGCCCCTCTCCATTTGGGTCTGGGGGCTTTCGTTGGGCCGGGAACCTGGGAGAATCCTGCAAGGTTGCAGTTCGCGGCCCGAGAAGCACTCTCCGGCCAACATGCCCAACTGCAGCAACAGCTCCCAAACCGAAGGAGCCAGGACCCAAAGACCTAGCTGGCCTGAAGGGCCCCCAGGGGGCCCCCAAGCAGCCCCTCTCCATTTGGGTCTGGGGGCTTTCGTTGGGCATGTATACCTGAGAGGTACCTGCAAGTTAAAGTTCGCGGCCCGAGAAGCACTCTCCGGCCAACATGCCCAACTGCAGCAACAGCTCCCAAAGCGAAGGAGCCAGGACCCAAAGACCTAGCTGGCCTGAAGGGCCCCCAGGGGGCCCCCAAGCAGCCCCTCTCCATTTGGGTCTGGGGGTTTTCGTTGGGCCGGGAACCTGGGAGGTACCTGCAAGGTTGCAGTTGGCGGCCCGAGAAGCACTCTCCGGCCAACATGCCCAACTGCAGCAACAGCTCCCAAACCGAAGGAGCCAGGACCCAAAGACCTAGCTGGCCTGAAGGGCCCCCAGGGGGCCCCCAAGCAGCCACTCTCCATTTGGGTCTGGGGGTTTTCGTTGGGCCGGGAACCTGGGAGGTACCTGCAAGGTTGCAGCTCGCGGCCCGAGAAGCACTCTCCGCCCAACATGCCCAACTGCAGCAACAGCTCCCAAACCGAAGGAGCCAGGACCCAAAAACCTAGCTGGCCTGAAGGGCCCCCAGGGGGCCCCCAAGCAGCCCCTCACCATTTGGGTCTGGGGGCTTTCGTTGGGCCGGGAACCTGGGAGAATCCTGCAAGGTTGCAGTTCGCGGCCCGAGAAGCACTCTCCGGCCAACATGCCCAACTGCAGCAACAGCTCCCAAACCGAAGGAGCCAGGACCCAAAGACCTAGCTGGCCTGAAGGGCCCCCAGGGGGCCCCCAAGCAGCCCCTCTCCATTTGGGTCTGGGGGCTTTCGTTGGGCATGGAACCTGGGAGATTCCTGCAAGGTTGCAGTTCGCGGCCCGAGAAGCACTCTCCGGCCAACATGCCCAACTGCAGCAACAGCTCCCAAAGCGAAGGAGCCAGGACCCAAAGACCTAGCTGGCCTGAAGGGCCCCCAGGGGGTCCCCAAGGAGCTCCTCTCCATTTGGGTCTGGGGGCTTTAGTTGGGCCGGGAACCTGGGAGGTACCTGCAAGGTTGCAGTTCGCGGCCGGAAAAGAACTCTCCGGCCAACATGCCCAACTGCAGCAACAGCTCCCAAACCGAAGGAGCCAGGACCCAAAGACCTAGCTGGCCTGAAGGGCCCCCAGGGGGCCCCCAAGCAGCCCCTCTCCATTTGGGTCTGGGGGCTTTTGTTGGGCCGGGAACCTGGGAGATTCCTGCAAGGTTGCAGTTCGAGGCCCGAGAAGCACTCTCCGGCCAACATGCCCAACTGCAGCAACAGCTCCCAAACCGAAGGAGCCAGGACCCAAAGACCTAGCTGGCCTGAAGGGCCCCCAGGGGGCCCCCAAGCAGCCCCTCTCCATTTGGGTCTGGGGGCTTTCGTTGGGCATGGATACCTGAGAGGTACCTGCAAGGTTACAGTTCGCGGCCCGAGAAGCACTCTCCGGCCAACATGCTCAACTGCAGCAACAGCTCCCAAACCGAAGGAGCCAGGACCCAAAGACCTAGCTGGCCTGAAGGGCCCCCAGGGGGCCCCCAAGCAGCCCCTCTCAATTTGGGTCTGGGGGCTTTCGTTGGGCCGGGAACCTGGGATGTTCCTGCAAGGTTGCAGTTCGCGGCCCGAGAAGCACACTCCGGCCAACATGCCCAACTGCAGCAACAGCTCCCAAAGCGAAGGAGCCAGGACCCAAAGACCTAGCTGGCCTGAAGGGCCCCCAGGGGGCCCCCAAGCAGCCCCTCTCAATTTGGGTCTGGGGACTTTCGTTGGGCATGGAACCTGGGAGATTCCTGCAAGGTTGCAGTTCGCGGCCCGAGAAGCACTCTCCGGCCAACATGCCCAACTGCAGCAACAGCTCCCAAAGCGAAGGAGCCAGGACCCAAAGACCTAGCTGGCCTGAAGGGCCCCCAGGGGGCCCCCAAGCAGCCCCTCTCAATTTGGGTCTGGGGGCTTTCGTTGGGCATGGATACCTGAGATGTACCTGCAAGATTACAGTTCGCGGCCCGAGAAGCACTCTCCGGCCAACATGCCCAACTGCAGCAACAGCTCCCAAACCGAAGGAGCCAGGACCCAAAGACCTAGGTGGCCTGAAGGGCCCCCAGGGGGCCCCCAAGCAGCCCCTCTCCATTTGGGTCTGGGGGCTTTCTTTAGGCTGAGAACCTGGGAGATACCAGCAAGGTTGCAGTTCGCGGCCCGAGAAGCACTCTCCGGCCAACATGCCCAACTGCAGCAACAGCTCCCAAAGCGAAGGAGCCAGGACCCAAAGACCTAGCTGGCCTGAAGGGCCCCCAGAAGGCCACCAAGCAGCCCCTCTCCATTTGGGTCTGGGGGCTTTCGTTGGGCATGTATACCTGAGAGGTAACTGCAAGTTACAGTTCGCGGCCCGAGAAGCACTCTCCGCCCAACATGCCCAACTGCAGCAACAGCTCCCAAAGCGAAGGAGCCAGGACCCAAAGACCTAGCTGGCCTGAAGGGCCCCCAGGGGGCCCCCAAGCAGCCCCTCTCCATTTGGGTCTGGGGGTTTTCGTTGGGCCGGGAACCTGGGAGGTACCTGCAAGGTTGCAGTTGGCGGCCCGAGAAGCACTCTCCGGCCAACATGCCCAACTGCAGCAACAGCTCCCAAAGCGAAGGAGCCAGGACCCAAAGACCTAGCTGGCCTGAAGGGCCCCCAGAAGGCCCCCAAGCAGCCCCTCTCCATTTGGGTCTGGGGGCTTTCGTTGGGCCGGGAACCTGGGAGATTCCTGCAAGGTTGCAGTTCGCGGCCCGAGAAGCACTCTCCGGCCAACATGCCCAACTGCAGCAACAGCTCCCAAACCGAAGGAGCCAGGACCCAAAGACCTAGCTGGCCTGAAGGGCCCCCAGGGGGCCCCCAAGCAGCCCCTCTCAATTTGGGTCTGGGGGCTTTCGTTGGGCCGGGAACCTGGGAGAATCCTGCAAGGTTGCAGTTCGCGGCCCGAGAAGCACTCTCCGGCCAACATGCCCAACTGCAGCAACAGCTCCCAAACCGAAGGAGCCAGGACCCAAAGACCTAGCTGGCCTGAAGGGCCCCCAGGGGGCCCCCAAGCAGCCCCTCTCCGTTTGGGTCTGGGGGCTTTCGTTGGGCCGGGAACCTGGGAGATTCCTGCAAGGTTGCAGTTCGCGGCCCGAGAAGCACTCTCCGGCCAACATGCCCAACTGCAGCAACAGCTCCCAAAGCGAAGGAGCCAGGACCCAAAGACCTAGCTGGCCTGAAGGGCCCCCAGGGGGCCCCCAAGGAGCTCCTCTCCATTTGGGTCTGGGGGCTTTAGTTGGGCCGGGAACCTGGGAGGTACCTGCAAGGTTGCAGTTCGCGGCCCGAGAAGCACTCTCCGGCCAACATGCCCAACTGCAGCAACAGCTCCCAAACCGAAGGAGCCAGGACCCAAAGACCTAGCTGGCCTGAAGGGCCCCCAGGGGGCCCCCAAGCAGCCCCTCTCCATTTGGGTCTGGGGGCTTTCGTTGGGCCGGGAACCTGGGAGATTCCTTCAAGTTTGCAGTTCGCGGCCCGAGAAGCACTCTCCGCCCAACATGCCCAACTGCAGCAACAGCTCCCAAAGCGAAGGAGCCAGGACCCAAAGACCTAGCTGGCCTGAAGGGCCCCCAGGGGGCCCCCAAGCAGCCCCTCTCCATTTGGGTCTGGGGGCTTTCGTTGGGCCGGGAACCTGGGAGGTACCTGCAAGGTTGCAGTTCTCGGCCCGAGAAGCACTCTCCGGCCAACATGCCCAACTGCAGCAACAGCTCCCAAACCGAAGGAGCCAGGACCCAAAGAGCTAGGTGGCCTGAAGGGCCCCCAGGGGGCCCCCAAGCAGCCCCTCTCCATTTGGGTCTGGGGGCTTTCGTTGGGCATGGATACCTGAGAGGTACCTGCAAGGTTACAGTTCGCGGCCGGAGAAGCACTCTCCGGCCAACATGCTCAACTGCAGCAACAGCTCCCAAACCGAAGGAGCCAGGACCCAAAGACCTACTCTCCGGCCAACATGCTCAACTGCAGCAACAGCTCCCAAACCGAAGGAGCCAGGACCCAAAGACCTAGCTGGCCTGAAGGGCCCCCAGGGGGCCCCCAAGCAGCCCCTCTCCATTTGGGTCTGGGGGCTTTCGTTGGGCCGGGAACCTGGGATGTTCCTGCAAGGTTGCAGTTCGCGGCCCGAGAAGCACTCTCCGCCCAACATGCCCAACTGCAGCACAAGCTCCCAAAGCGAAGGAGCGAGGACCCAAAGACCTAGCTGGCCTGAAGGGCCCCCAGGGGGCCCCCAAGCAGCCCCTCTCAATTTGGGTCTGGGGGCTTTCGTTGGGCATGGAACCTGGGAGAATCCTGCAAGGTTGCAGTTCGCGGCCCGAGAAGCACTCTCCGGCCAACATGCCCAACTGCAGCAACAGCTCCCAAACCGAAGGAGCCAGGACCCAAAGACCTAGCTGGCCTGAAGGGCCCCCAGGGGGCCCCAAGCAGCCCCTCTCAATTTGGGTCTGGGGGCTTTCGTTGGGCCGGGAACCTGGGAGAATCCCAAACCGAAGGAGCCAGGACCCAAAGACCTAGCTGGCCTGAAGGGCCCCCAGGGGGCCCCCAAGCAGCCCCTCTCCATTTGGGTCTGGGGGCTTTCGTTGGGCATGGAACCTGGGAGAATCCTGCAAGGTTGCAGTTCGCGGCCCGAGAAGCACTCTCCGGCCAACATGCCCAACTGCAGCAACAGCTCCCAAAGCGAAGGAGCAAAGACACAAAGACCTAGCTGGCCTGAAGGGCCCCCAGGGGGCCACCAAGCAGCCCCTCTCAATTTGGGTCTGGGGGCTTTCGTTGGGCATGGATACCTGAGAGGTACCTGCAAGGTTACAGTTCGCGGCCCGAGAAGCACTCTCCCGCCAACATGCTCAACTGCAGCAACAGCTCCAAAACCGAAGGAGCCAGGACCCAAAGACCTAGCTGGCCTGAAGGGCCCCCAGGGGGCCCCCAAGCAGCCCCTCTCAATTTGGGTCTGGGGGCTTTCGTTGGGCCGGGAACCTGGGAGATTCCTGCAAGTTTGCAGTTCGTGGCCCGAGAAGCACTCTCCGGCCAACATGCCCAACTGCAGCAACAGCTCCCAAAGCGAAGGAGCCAGGACCCAAAGACCTAGCTGGCCTGAAGGGCCCCCAGGGGGCCCCCAAGCAGCCCCTCTCCATTTGGGTCTGGGGGCTTTTGTTGGGCCGGGAACCTGGGAGATTCCTGCAAGGTTGCAGTTCGAGGCCCGAGAAGCACTCTCCGGCCAACATGCCCAACTGCAGCAAAAGCTCCCAAACCGAAGGAGCCAGGACACAAAGACCTAGCTGGCCTGAAGGGCCCCCAGGGGGCCCCCAAGCAGCCCCTCTCCATTTGGGTCTGGGGGCTTTCGTTGGGCCGGGAACCTGGGAGATTCCTGCAAGGTTGCAGTTCGCGGCCGGAGAGGCACTCTCCGGCCAACATGCCCAACTGCAGCAACAGCTCCCAAAGCGAAGGAGCCAGGACCCAAAGACCTAGCTGGCCTGAAGGGCCCCCAGGGGGCCCCCAAGCAGCCCCTCTCAATTTGGGTCTGGGGGCTTTCGTTGGGCCGGGAACCTGGGAGATTCCTGCAAGGTTGCAGGTCGCGGCCCGAGAAGCACTCTCCGGCCAACATGCCCAACTGCAGCAACAGCTCCCAAAGCGAAGGAGCCAGGACCCAAAGACCTAGCTGGCCTGAAGGGCCCCCAGGGGGCCCCCAAGCAGCCCCTCTCCATTTGGGTCTGGGTGCTTTCGTTGGGCATGGAACCTGGGAGGTACCTGCAAGGTTGCAGTTCGCGGCCCGAGAAGCACTCTCCGGCCAACATGCCCAACTGCAGCAACAGCTCCCAAAGCGAAGGAGCCAGGACCCAAAGACCTAGCTGGCCTGAAGGGCCCCCAGGGGGCCACCAAGCAGCCCCTCTCAATTTGGGTCTGGGGGCTTTCGTTGGGCATGGATACCTGAGAGGTACCTGCAAGGTTACAGTTCGCGGCCGGAGAAGCACTCTCCGGCCAACATTCTCAACTGCAGCAACAGCTCCCAAACCGAAGGAGCCAGGACCCAAAGACCTAGCTGGCCTGAAGGGCCCCCAGGGGGCCCCCAAGCAGCCCCTCTCCATTTGGGTCTGGGGGCTTTCGTTGGGCCGGGAACCTGTGAGATTCCTGCAAGGTTGAAGTTCGCGGCCCGAGAAGCACTCTCCGGCCAACATGCCCAACTGCAGCAACAGCTCCCAAAGCGAAGGAGCCAGGACCCAAAGACCTAGCTGGCCTGAAGGGCCCCCAGGGGGCCCCCAAGCAGCCCCTCTCAATTTGGGTCTGGGGGCTTTCGTTGGGCCGGGAACCTGGGAGAATCCTGCAAGGTTGAAGTTCGCGGCCAGAGAAGCACTCTCCGGCCAACATGCCCAACTGCAGCAACAGCTCCCAAAGCGAAGGAGCAAGGACAAAAAGACATAGCTGGACTGAAGGGCCCCCAGGGGGCCCCCAAGCAGCCCCTCTCAATTTGGGTCTGGGGGCTTTCGTTGGGCCGGGAACCTGGGAGATTCCTGCGAGGTTGAAGTTCGCGGCCCGAGAAGCACTCTCCGGCCAACATGCCCAACTGCAGCAACAGCTCCCAAACCGAAGGAGCCAGGACCCAAAGACCTAGCTGGCCTGAAGGGCCCCCAGGGGGCCCCCAAGGAGCTCCTCTCCATTTGGGTCTGGGGGCTTTCGTTGGGCCGGGAACCTGGGAGGTACCTGCAAGGTTGCAGTTCGCGGCCCGAGAAGCACTCTCCGGCCAACATGCCCAACTGCAGCAACAGCTCCCAAAGCGAAGGAGCCAGGACCCAAAGACCTAGCTGGCCTGAAGGGCCCCCAGGGGGCCCCCAAGCAGCCCCTCTCAATTTGGGTCTGGGGGTTTTCGTTGGGCCGGGAACCTGGGAGGTACCTGCAAGGTTGCAGTTCGCGGCCCGAGAAGCACTCTCCGGCCAACATGCCCAACTGCAGCAACAGCTCCCAAACCGAAGGAGCCAGGACCCAAAGACCTAGCTGGCCTGAAGGGCCCCCAGGGGGGCCCCAAGCAGCCCCTCTCCATTTGGGTCTGGGGGCTTTCGTTGGGCCGGGAACCTGGGAGAATCCTGCAAGGTTGCAGTTCGCGGCCCGAGAAGCACTCTCCGGCCAACATGCCCAACTGCAGCAACAGCTCCCAAACCGAAGGAGCCAGGACACAAAGACCTAGCTGGCCTGAAGGGCCCCCAGGGGGCCCCCAAGCAGCCCCTCTCAATTTGGGTCTGGGGGCTTTCGTTGGGCCGGGAACCTGGGAGAATCCTGCAAGGTTGCAGTTCGCGGCCCGAGAAGCACTCTCCGGCCAACATGCCCAACTGCAGCAACAGCTCCCAAACCGAAGGAGCCAGGACCCAAAGACCTAGCTGGCCTGAAGGGCCCCCAGGGGGGCCCCAAGCAGCCCCTCTCAATTTGGGTCTGGGGGCTTTCGTTGGGCCGGGAACCTGGGAGAATCCTGCAAGGTTGCAGTTCGCGGCCCGAGAAGCACTCTCCGGCCAACATGCCCAACTGCAGCAACAGCTCCCAAAGCGAAGGAGCCAGGACCCAAAGACCTAGCTGGCCTGAAGGGCCCCCAGGGGGGCCCCAAGCAGCCCCTCTCAATTTGGGTCTGGGGGCTTTCGTTGGGCCGGGAACCTGGGAGGTACCTGCAAGGTTGCAGTTCGCGGCCCGAGAAGCACTCTCCGGCCAACATGCCCAACTGCATCAACAGCTCCCAAACCGAAGGAGCCAGGACCCAAAGACCTAGCTGGCCTGAAGGGCCCCCAGGGGGCCCCCAAGCAGCCCCTCTCCATTTGGGTCTGGGGGCTTTTGTTGGGCCGGGAACCTGGGAGATTCCTGCAAGGTTCCAGTTCGAGGCCCGAGAAGCACTCTCCGGCCAACATGCCCAACTGCAGCAACAGCTCCCAAACCGAAGGAGCCAGGACCCAAAGACCTAGCTGGCCTGAAGGGCCCCCAGGGGGCCCCCAAGCAGCCCCTCTAAATTTGGGTCTGGGGGCTTTCGTTGGGCATGTATACCTGAGAGGTACCTGCAAGGTTACAGTTCGCGGCCCGAGAAGCACTCTCCGGCCAACATGCCCAACTGCAGCAACAGCTCCCAAAGCGAAGGAGCCAGGACCCAAAGACCTAGCTGGCCTGAAGTGCCCCCAGGGGGTCCCCAAGCAGCCCCTCTCCATTTGGGTCTGGGGGCTTTCGTTGGGCCGGGAACCTGGGAGATTCCTGCAAGGTTGCAGTTCGCGGCCCGAGAAGCACTCTCCGGCCAACATGCACAACTGCAGCAACAGCTCCCAAACCGAAGGAGCCAGGACCCAAAGACCTAGCTGGCCTGAAGGGCCCCCAGGGGGCCCCCAAGCAGCCCCTCTCAATTTGGGTCTGGGGGCTTTCGTTGGGCCGGGAACCTGGGAGATTCCTGCAAGGTTGCAGTTCGCGGCCCGAGAAGCACTCTCCGGCCAACATGCCCAACTGCAGCAACAGCTCCCAAACCGAAGGAGCCAGGACCCAAAGACCTAGCTGGCCTGAAGGGCCCCCAGGGGGCCCCCAAGCAGCCCCTCTCCATTTGGGTCTGGGGGTTTTCGTTGGGCCGGGAACCTGGGAGGTACCTGCAAGGTTGCAGTTCGCGGCCCGAGAAGCACTCTCCGGCCAACATGCCCAACTGCAGCAACAGCTCCCAAAGCGAAGGAGCCAGGACCCAAAGACCTAGCTGGCCTGAAGGGCCCCCAGGGGGCCCCCAAGCAGCCACTCTCAATTTGGTTCTGGGGGCTTTCGTTGGGCATGTATACCTGAGAGGTACCTGCAAGGTTGCAGTTCGCGGCCCGAGAAGCACTCTCCGGCCAACATGCCCAACTGCAGCAACAGCTCCCAAACCGAAGGAGCCAGGACCCAAAGACCTAGCTGGCCTGAAGGGCCCCCAGGGGGCCCCCAAGCAGCCCCTCTCAATTTGGGTCTGGGGGCTTTCGTTGGGCATGGAACCTGGGAGAATCCTGCAAGGTTGCAGTTCGCGGCCCGAGAAGCACTCTCCGCCCAACATGCCCAACTGCAGCAACAGCTCCGAAACCGAAGGAGCCAGGACCCAAAGACCTAGCTGGCCTGAAGGGCCCCCAGGGGGCCCCCAAGCAGCCCCTCTCCATTTGGGTCTGGGGGCTTTTGTTGGGCCGGGAACCTGGGAGATTCCTGCCAGGTTGCAGTTCGCGGCCCGAGAAGCACTCTCCGGCCAACATGCCCAACGTCAGCAACAGATCCCAAAGCGAAGGAGCCAGGACCCAAAGACCTAGCTGGCCTGAAGGGCCCCCAGGGGGCCCCCAAGCAGCCACTCTCAATTTGGGTCTGGGGGCTTTCGTTGGGCATGTATACCTGAGAGGTACCTGCAAGGTTGCAGTTCGCGGCCCGAGAAGCACTCTCCGGCCAACATGCCCAACTGCAGCAACAGCTCCCAAACCGAAGGAGCCAGGACACAAAGACCTAGCTGGCCTGAAGGGCCCCCAGGGGGCCCCCAAGCAGCCCCTCTCCATTTGGGTCTGGGGGTTTTCGTTGGGCCGGGAACCTGGGAGGTACCTGCAAGGTTGCAGTTCGCGGCCCGAGAAGCACTCTCCGGCCAACATGCCCAACTGCAGCAACAGCTCCCAAACCGAAGGAGCCAGGACCCAAAGACCTAGCTGGCCTGAAGGGCCCCCAGGGGGCCCCCAAGCAGCCCCTCTCAATTTGGGTCTGGGGGCTTTCGTTGGGCCGGGAACCTGGGAGATTCCTGCAAGGTTGCAGTTTGCGGCCCGAGAAGCACTCTCCGGCCAACATGCCCAACTGCAGCAACAGCTCCCAAAGCGAAGGAGCCAGGACCCAAAGACCTAGCTGGCCTGAAGTGCCCCCAGGGGGCCCCCAAGCAGCCCCTCTCAATTTGGGTCTGGGGGCTTTCGTTGGGCCGGGAACCTGGGAGGTACCTGCAAGGTTGCAGTTCGCGGCCCGAGAAGCACTCTCCGGCCAACATGCCCAACTGCAGCAACAGCTCCCAAAGCGAAGGAGCCAGGACCCAAAGACCTAGCTGGCCTGAAGGGCCCCCAGGGGGCCCCCAATCAGCCCCTCTCAATTTGGGTCTGGGGGCTTTCGTTGGGCATGGAACCTGGGAGATTCCTGCAAGGTTGCAGTTCGCGGCCGGAGAAGCACTCTCCGGCCAACATGCCCAACTGCAGCAACAGCTCCCAAACCGAAGGAGCCAGGACCCAAAGACCTAGCTGGCCTGAAGGGCCCCCAGGGGGCCCCCAAGCAGCCCCTCTCCATTTGGGTCTGGGGGCTTTTGTTGGGCCGGGAACCTGGGAGATTCCTGCAAGGTTCCAGTTCGAGGCCCGAGAAGCACTCTCCGGCCAACATGCCCAACTGCAGCAACAGCTCCCAAACCGAAGGAGCCAGGACCCAAAGACCTAGCTGGCCTGAAGGGCCCCCAGGGGGCCCCCAAGCAGCCCCTCTCAATTTGGGTCTGGGGGCTTTCGTTGGGCATGTATACCTGAGAGGTACCTGCAAGGTTACAGTTCGCGGCCCGAGAAGCACTCTCCGGCCAACATGCCCAACTGCAGCAACAGCTCCCAAAGCGAAGGAGCCAGGACCCAAAGACCTAGCTGGCCTGAAGTGCCCCCAGGGGGTCCCCAAGCAGCCCCTCTCCATTTGGGTCTGGGGGCTTTCGTTGGGCCGGGAACCTGGGAGATTCCTGCAAGGTTGCAGTTCGCGGCCCGAGAAGCACTCTCCTGCCAACATGCACAACTGCAGCAACAGCTCCCAAACCGAAGGAGCCAGGACCCAAAGACCTAGCTGGCCTGAAGGGCCCCCAGGGGGCCCCCAAGCAGCCCCTCTCAATTTGGGTCTGGGGGCTTTCGTTGGGCCGGGAACCTGGGAGATTCCTGCAAGGTTGCAGTTCGCAGCCCGAGAAGCACTCTCCGGCCAACATGCCCAACTGCAGCAACAGCTCCCAAAGCGAAGGAGCCAGGACCCAAAGACCTAGCTGGCCTGAAGGGCCCCCAGGGGGCCCCCAAGCAGCCCCTCTCCATTTGGGTCTGGGGGCTTTCGTTGGGCATGGATACCTGAGAGGTACCTGCAAGGTTGCAGTTCGCGGCCCGAGAAGCACTCTCCGGCCAACATGCCCAACTGCAGCAACAGCTCCCAAAGCGAAGGAGCCAGGACCCAAAGACCTAGCTGGCCTGAAGGGCCCCCAGGGGGCCCCCAAGCAGCCACTCTCAATTTGGGTCTGGGGGCTTTCGTTGGGCATGTATACCTGAGAGGTACCTGCAAGGTTGCAGTTCGCGGCCCGAGAAGCACTCTCCGGCCAACATGCCCAACTGCAGCAACAGCTCCCAAACCGAAGGAGCCAGGACCCAAAGACCTAGCTGGCCTGAAGGGCCCCCAGGGGGCCCCCAAGCAGCCCCTCTCAATTTGGGTCTGGGGGCTTTCGTTGGGCATGGAACCTGGGAGATTCCTGCAAGGTTGCAGTTCGCGGCCCGAGAAGCACTCTCCGCCCAACATGCCCAACTGCAGCAACAGCTCCGAAACCGAAGGAGCCAGGACCCAAAGACCTAGCTGGCCTGAAGGGCCCCCAGGGGGCCCCCAAGCAGCCCCTCTCCATTTGGGTCTGGGGGCTTTTGTTGGGCCGGGAACCTGGGAGATTCCTGCCAGGTTGCAGTTCGCGGCCCGAGAAGCACTCTCCGGCCAACATGCCCAACGTCAGCAACAGATCCCAAAGCGAAGGAGCCAGGACCCAAAGACCTAGCTGGCCTGAAGGGCCCCCAGGGGGCCCCCAAGCAGCCACTCTCAATTTGGGTCTGGGGGCTTTCGTTGGGCATGTATACCTGAGAGGTACCTGCAAGGTTGCAGTTCGCGGCCCGAGAAGCACTCTCCGGCCAACATGCCCAACTGCAGCAACAGCTCCGAAACCGAAGGAGCCAGGACCCAAAGACCTAGCTGGCCTGAAGGGCCCCCAGGGGGCCCCCAAGCAGCCCCTCTCCATTTGGGTCTGGGGGCTTTTGTTGGGCCGGGAACCTGGGAGATTCCTGCCAGGTTGCAGTTCGCGGCCCGAGAAGCACTCTCCGGCCAACATGCCCAACGTCAGCAACAGCTCCCAAACCGAAGGAGCCAGGACCCAAAGACCTAGCTGGCCTGAAGTGCCCCCAGGGGGCCCCCAAGCAGCCCCTCTCCATTTGGGTCTGGGGGCTTTCGTTGGGCCGGGAACCTGGGAGATTCCTGCAAGGTTGCAGTTCGCGGCCCGAGAAGCACTCTCCGGCCAACATGCCCAACTGCAGCAACAGCTCCCAAACCGAAGGAGCCAGGACACAAAGACCTAGCTGGCCTGAAGGGCCCCCAGGGGGCCCCCAAGCAGCCCCTCTCCATTTGGGTCTGGGGGTTTTCGTTGGGCCGGGAACCTGGGAGGTACCTGCAAGGTTGCAGTTCGCGGCCCGAGAAGCACTCTCCGGCCAACATGCCCAACTGCAGCAACAGCTCCCAAACCGAAGGAGCCAGGACCCAAAGACCTAACTGGCCTGAAGGGCCCCCAGGGGGCCCCCAAGCAGCCCCTCTCAATTTGGGTCTGGGGGCTTTCGTTGGGCCGGGAACCTGGGAGATTCCTGCAAGGTTGCAGTTTGCGGCCCGAGAAGCACTCTCCGGCCAACATGCCCAACTGCAGCAACAGCTCCCAAAGCGAAGGAGCCAGGACCCAAAGACCTAGCTGGCCTGAAGGGCCCCCAGGGGGCCCCCAAGCAGCCCCTCTCAATTTGGGTCTGGGGGCTTTCGTTGGGCAGGGAACCTGGGAGAATCCTGCAAGGTTGCAGTTCGCGGCCCGAGAAGCACTCTCCGGCCAACATGCCCAACTGCAGCAACAGCTCCCAAACCGAAGGAGCCAGGACCCAAAGACCTAGCTGGCCTGAAGGGCCCCCAGGGGGGCCCCAAGCAGCCCCTCTCAATTTGGGTCTGGGGGCTTTCGTTGGGCCGGGAACCTGGGAGATTCCTGCAAAGTTGCAGTTCGCGGCCCGAGAAGCACTCTCCGGCCAACATGCCCAACTGCAGCAACAGCTCCCAAACCGAATGAGCCAGGACACAAAGACCTAGCTGGCCTGAAGGGCCCCCAGGGGGCCCCCAAGTAGCCCCTCTCCATTTGGGTCTGGGGGCTTTCGTTGGGCATGTATACCTGAGAGGTACCTGCAAGGTTACAGTTCGCGGCCCGAGAAGCACTCTCCGGCCAACATGCCCAACTGCAGCAACAGCTCCCAAACCGAAGGAGCCAGGACCCAAAGACCTAGCTGGCCTGAAGGGCCCCCAGGGGGCCCCCAAGCAGCCCCTCTCCATTTGGGTCTGGGGGCTTTCGTTGGGCATGGAACCTGGGAGATTCCTGCAAGGTTGCAGTTCGCGGCCCGAGAAGCACTCTCCGGCCAACATGCCCAACTGCAGCGACAGCTCCCAAAGCGAAGGAGCCAGGACCCAAAGACCTAGCTGGCCTGAAGGGCCCCCAGGGGTCCCCCAAGCAGCCCCTCTCCATTTGGGTTTGGGGGCTTTCGTTGGGCATGGATACCTGAGATGTACCTACAAGATTACAGTTCGCGGCCCGAGAAGCACTCTCCGGCCAACATGCTCAACTGCAGCAACAGCTCCCAAACCGAAGGAGCCAGGACCCAAAGAGCTAGGTGGCCTGAAGGGCCCCCAGGGGGCCCCCAAGCAGCCCCTCTCCATTTGGGTCTGGGGGCTTTCGTTGGGCCGGGAACCTGGGAGATTCCTGCAAGGTTGCAGTTCGCGGCCCGAGAAGCACTCTCCGGCCAACATGCCCAACTGCAGCAACAGCTCCCAAACCGAAGGAGCCAGGACCCAAAGACCTAGCTGGCCTGAAGGGCCCCCAGGGGGCCCCCAAGCAGCCCCTCTCAATTTGGGTCTGGGGGCTTTCGTTGGGCGGGGAACCTGGGAGAATCCTGCAAGGTTGCAGTTCGCGGCCCGAGAAGCACTCTCCGGCCAACATGCCCAACTTCAGCAACAGCTCCCAAACCGAAGGAGCCAGGACCCAAAGACCTAGCTGGCCTGAAGGGCCCCCAGGGGGCCCCCAAGCAGCCCCTCTCCATTTGAGTCTGGGGGCTTTCGTTGGGCATGGATACCTGAGAGGTACCTGCAAGGTTACAGTTCGCGGCCCGAGAAGCACTCTCCGGCCAACATGCTCAACTGCAGCAACAGCTCCCAAACCGAAGGAGCCAGGACCCAAAGACCTAGCTGGCCTGAAGGGCCCCCAGGGGGCCCCCAAGCAGCCCCTCTCAATTTGGGTCTGGGGGCTTTCGTTGGGCCGGGAACCTGGGAGATTCCTGCAAGGTTGCAGTTCGCGGCCCGAGAAGCACTCTCCGGCCAACATGCCCAACTGCAGCAACAGCTCCCAAAGCGAAGGAGCCAGGACCCAAAGACCTAGCTGGCCTGAAGGGCCCCCAGGGGGCCCCCAAGCAGCCCCTCTCCATTTGGGTCTGGGGGCTTTCGTTGGGCATGTATACCTGAGAGGTACCTGCAAGTTACAGTTCGCGGCCCGAGAAGCACTCTCCGGCCAACATGCCCAACTGCAGCAACAGCTCCCAAAGCGAAGGAGCCAGGACCCAAAGACCTAGCTGGCCTGAAGGGCCCCCAGGGGGCCCCCAAGCAGCACCTCTCAATTAGGGTCTGGGGGCTTTCGTTGGGCCGGGAACCTGGGAGAATCCTGCAAGGTTGCAGTTTGCGGCCCGAGAAGCACTCTCCGGCCAACATGCCCAACTGCAGCAACAGCTCCCAAAGCGAAGGAGCCAGGACCCAAAGACCTAGCTGGCCTGAAGGGCCCCCAGGGGGGCCCCAAGAAGCCCCTCTCAATTTGGGTCTGGGGGCTTTCGTTGGGCCGGGAACCTGGGAGGTACCTGCAAGGTTGCAGTTCGCGGCCCGAGAAGCACTCTCCGGCCAACATGCACAACTGCAGCAACAGCTCCCAAACCGAAGGAGCCAGGACCCAAAGACCTAGCTGGCCTGAAGGGCCCCCAGGGGGCCCCCAAGCAGCCCCTCTCAATTTGGGTCTGGGGGCTTTCGTTGGGCCGGGAACCTGGGAGAATCCTGCAAGGTTGCAGTTCGCGGCCCGAGAAGCACTCTCCGACCAACATGCCCAACTGCAGCAACAGCTCCCAAAGCGAAGGAGCCAGGACCCAAAGACCTAGCTGGCCTGAAGGGCCCCCAGGGGGCCCCCAAGCAGCCCATCTCCATTTGGGTCTGGGGGCTTTCGTTGGGCATGGAACCTGGGAGATTCTTGCAAGGTTGCAGTTCGCGGCCGGAGAAGCACTCTCCGGCCAACATGCCCAACTGCAGCAACAGCTCCCAAAGCGAAGGAGCCAGGACCCAAAGACCTAGCTGGCCTGAAGGGCCCCCAGGGGGCCCCCAAGCAGCCCATCTCCATTTGAGTCTGGGGGCTTTTATTGGGCCGGGAACCTGGGAGATTCCTGCAAGGTTGCAGTTCGCGGCCCGAGAAGCACTCTCCGGCCAACATGCCCAACTGCAGCAACAGCTCCCAAAGCGAAGGAGCCAGGACCCAAAGACCTAGCTGGCCTGAAGTGCCCCCAGGGGGTCCCCAAGCAGCCCCTCTCCATTTGGGTCTGGGGGCTTTCGTTGGGCGGGGAATCTGGGAGATTCATGCAAGGTTGCAGTTCGCGGCCCGAGAAGCACTCTCCGGCCAACATGCCCAACTGCAGCAACAGCTCCCAAAGCGAAGGAGCCAGGACCCAAAGACCTAGCTGGCCTGAAGGGCCCCCAGGGGGCCCCCAAGCAGCCCCTCTCCATTTGGGTCTGGGGGCTTTCGTTGGGCCAGGAACCTGGGAGGTACCTGCAAGGTTGCAGTTCGCGGCCCGAGAAGCACTCTCCGGCCAACATGCCCAACTGCAGCAACAGCTCCCAAAGCGAAGGAGCCAGGACCCAAAGACCTAGCTGGCCTGAAGGGCCCCCAGGGGGCCCCCAAGCAGCCCCTCTCCATTTGGGTCTGGGGGCTTTCGTTGGGCATGTATACCTGAGAGGTACCTGCAAGTTACAGTTCGCGGCCCGAGAAGCACTCTCCGGCCAACATGCCCAACTGCAGCAACAGCTCCCAAAGCGAAGGAGCCAGGACCCAAAGACCTAGCTGGCCTGAAGGGCCCCCAGGGGGCCCCCAAGCAGCACCTCTCAATTTGGGTCTGGGGGCTTTCGTTGGGCCGGGAACCTGGGAGAATCCTGCAAGGTTGCAGTTCGCGGCCCGAGAAGCACTCTCCGGCCAACATGCCCAACTGCAGCAACAGCTCCCAAAGCGAAGGAGCCAGGACCCAAAGACCTAGCTGGCCTGAAGGGCCCCCAGGGGGGCCCCAAGCAGCCCCTCTCAATTTGGGTCTGGGGGCTTTCGTTGGGCCGGGAACCTGGGAGGTACCTGCAAGGTTGCAGTTCGCGGCCCGAGAAGCACTCTCCGGCCAACATGCCCAACTGCAGCAACAGCTGCCAAACCGAAGGAGCCAGGACCCAAAGACCTAGCTGGCCTGAAGGGCCCCAGGGGGCCCCCAAGCAGCCCCTCTCCATTTGGGTCTGGGGGCTTTCGTTGGGCCGGGAACCTGGGAGAATCCTGCAAGGATGCAGTTCGCGGCCCGAGAAGCACTCTCCGACCAACATGCCCAACTGCAGCAACAGCTCCCAAACCGAAGGAGCCAGGACCCAAAGACCTAGCTGGCCTGAAGGGCCCCCAGGGGGCCCCCAAGCAGCCCATCTCCATTTGGGTCTGGGGGCTTTCGTTGGGCATGGAACCTGGGAGATTCTTGCAAGGTTGCAGTTCGCGGCCGGAGAAGCACTCTCCGGCCAACATGCCCAACTGCAGCAACAGCTCCCAAAGCGAAGGAGCCAGGACCCAAAGACCTAGCTGGCCTGAAGGGCCCCCAGGGGGCCCCCAAGCAGCCCCTCTCCATTTGAGTCTGGGGGCTTTTATTGGGCCGGGAACCTGGGAGATTCCTGCAAGGTTGCAGTTCGCGGCCCGAGAAGCACTCTCCAGCCAACATGCCCAACTGCAGCAACAGCTCCCAAAGCGAAGGAGCCAGGACCCAAAGACCTAGCTGGCCTGAAGTGCCCCCAGGGGGTCCCCAAGCAGCCCCTCTCAATTTGGGTCTGGGGGCTTTCGTTGGGCCGGGAACCTGGGAGATTCCTGCAAGGTTGCAGTTCGCGGCCCGAGAAGCACTCTCCGGCCAACCTGCACAACTGCAGCAACAGCTCCCAAACCGAAGGAGCCAGGACCCAAAGACCTAGCTGGCCTGAAGGGCCCCCAGGGGTCCCCCAAGCAGCCCCTCTCAATTTGGGTCTGGGGGCTTTCGTTGGGCATGGATAACTGAGATGTACCTGCAAGATTACAGTTCGCGGCCCGAGAAGCACTCTCCGGCCAACATGCCCAACTGCAGCAACAGCTCCCAAACCGAAGGAGCCAGGACCCAAAGACCTAGCTGGCCTGAAGGGCCCCCAGGGGGCCCCCAAGCAGCCCCTCTCCATTTGGGTCTGGGGGCTTTCGTTGGGCATGGAACCTGGGAGATTCCTGCAAGTTTGCAGTTCGCGGCCGGAGAAGCACTCTCCGGCCAACATGCACAACTGCAGCAACAGCTCCCAAAGCGAAGGAGCCAGGACCCAAAGACCTAGCTGGCCTGAAGTGCCCCCAGGGGGCCCCCAAGCAGCCCCTCTCCATTTGGGTCTGGGGGCTTTCTTTAGGCTGAGAACCTGGGAGATACCAGCAAGGTTGCAGTTCGCGGCCCGAGAAGCACTCTCCGGCCAACATGCCCAACTGCAGCAACAGCTCCCAAAGCGAAGGAGCCAGGACCCAAAGACCTAGCTGGCCTGAAGGGCCCCCAGAAGGCCACCAAGCAGCCCCTCTCCATTTGGGTCTGGGGGCTTTCGTTGGGCCGGGAACCTGGGAGAATCCTGCAAGGTTGCAGTTCGCGGCCCGAGAAGCACTCTCCGGCCAACATGCCCAACTGCAGCAACAGCTCCCAAAGCGAAGGAGCCAGGACCCAAAGACCTAGCTGGCCTGAAGGGCCCCCAGGGGGCCCCCAAGCAGCCCCTCTCAATTTGGGTCTGGGGGCTTTTGTTGGGCCGGGAACCTGGGAGGTACCTGCAAGGTTGCAGTTCGCGGCCCGAGAAGCACTCTCCGGCCAACATGCCCAACTGCAGCAACAGCTCCCAAACCGAAGGAGCCAGGACCCAAAGACCTAGCTGGCCTGAAGGGCCCCCAGGGGGCCCCCAAGCAGCCCCTCTCCATTTGGGTCTGGGGGCTTTCGTTGGGCCGGGAACCTGGGAGAATACTGCAAGGTTGCAGTTCGCGGCCCGAGAAGCACTCTCCGACCAACATGCCCAACTGCAGCAACAGCTCCCAAAGCGAAGGAGCCAGGACCCAAAGACCTAGCTGGCCTGAAGGGCCCCCAGGGGGCCCCCAAGCAGCCCCTCTCCATTTGGGTCTGGGGGCTTTCGTTGGGCATGGAACCTGGGAGATTCCTACAAGGTTGCAGTTCGCGGCCGGAGAAGCACTCTCCGGCCAACATGCCCAACTGCAGCAACAGCTCCCAAAGCGAAGGAGCCAGGACCCAAAGACCTAGCTGGCCTGAAGGGCCCCCAGGGGGCCCCCAAGCAGCCCCTCTGCATTTCAGTCTGGGGGCTTTTGTTGGGCCGGGAACCTGGGAGATTCCTGCAAGGTTGCAGTTCGAGGCCCGAGAAGCACTCTCCGGCCAACATGCCCAACTGCAGCAACAGCTCCCAAACCGAATGAGCCAGGACACAAAGACCTAGCTGGCCTGAAGGGCCCCCAGGGGGCCCCCAAGTAGCCCCTCTCAATTTGGGTCTGGGGGCTTTCGTTGGGCATGTATACCTGAGAGGTACCTGCAAGGTTACAGTTCGCGGCCCGAGAAGCACTCTCCGGCCAACATGCCCAACTGCAGCAACAGCTCCCAAAGCGAAGGAGCCAGGACCCAAAGACCTAGCTGGCCTGAAGTGCCCCCAGGGGGTCCCCAAGCAGCCCCTCTCCATTTGGGTCTGGGGGCTTTCGTTGGGCGGGGAACCTGGGAGATTCATGCAAGGTTGCAGTTCGCGGCCCGAGAAGCACTCTCCGGCCAACATGCACAACTGCAGCAACAGCTCCCAAACCGAAGGAGCCAGGACCCAAAGACCTAGCTGGCCTGAAGGGCCCCCAGGGGGCCCCCAAGCAGCCCCTCTCCATTTGGGTCTGGGGGCTTTCGTTGGGCCGGGAACCTGGGAGAATCCTGCAAGGTTGCAGTTCGCGGCCCGAGAAGCACTCTCCGGCCAACATGCCCAACTGCAGCAACAGCTCCCAAACCGAAGGAGCCAGGACCCAAAGACCTAGCTGGCCTGAAGGGCCCCCAGGGGGCCCCAAGCAGCCCCTCTCAATTTGGGTCTGGGGGCTTTCGTTGGGCCGGGAACCTGGGAGAATCCTGCAAGGTTGCAGTTCGCGGCCCGAGAAGCACTCTCCGGCCAACATGCCCAACTGCAGCAACAGCTCCCAAACCGAAGGAGCCAGGACCCAAAGACCTAGCTGGCCTGAAGGGCCCCCAGGGGGCCCCCAAGCAGCCCCTCTCAATTTGGGTCTGGGGGCTTTCGTTGGGCCGGGAACCTGGGAGAATCCTGCAAGGTTGCAGTTCGCGGCCCGAGAAGCACTCTCCGGCCAACATGCCCAACTGCAGCAACAGCTCCCAAAGCGAAGGAGCCAGGACCCAAAGACCTAGCTGGCCTGAAGGGCCCCCAGGGGGCCCCCAAGCAGCCCCTCTCAATTTGGGTCTGGGGGCTTTCGTTGGGCCGGGAACCTGGGAGAATCCTGCAAGGTTGCAGTTCGCGGCCCGAGAAGCACTCTCCGGCCAACATGCCCAACTGCAGCAACAGCTCCCAAACCGAAGGAGCCAGGACCCAAAGACCTAGCTGGCCTGAAGGGCCCCCAGGGGGCCCCCAAGCAGCCCCTCTCCATTTGGGTCTGGGGGCTTTCGTTGGGCCGGGAACCTGGGAGAATCCTGCAAGGATGCAGTTCGCGGCCCGAGAAGCACTCTCCGACCAACATGCCCAACTGCAGCAACAGCTCCCAAACCGAAGGAGCCAGGACCCAAAGACCTAGCTGGCCTGAAGGGCCCCCAGGGGGCCCCCAAGCAGCCCCTCTCAATTTGGGTCTGGGGGCTTTCGTTGGGCATGTATACCTGGGAGATTCCTGCAAGGTTGCAGTTCGCGGCCGGAGAAGCACTCTCCGGCCAACATGCCCAACTGCAGCAACAGCTCCCAAAGCGAAGGAGCCAGGACCCAAAGACCTAGCTGGCCTGAAGGGCCCCCAGGGGGCCCCAAGCAGCCCCTCTCAATTTGGGTCTGGGGGCTTTCGTTGGGCCGGGAACCTGGGAGGTACCTGCAAGGTTGCTGTTCGCGGCCCGAGAAGCACTCTCCGGCCAACATGCCCAACTGCAGCAACAGCTCCCAAACCGAAGGAGCCAGGACCCAAAGACCTAGCTGGCCTGAAGGGCCCCCAGGGGGCCCCCAAGCAGCCCCTCTCCATTTGGGTCTGGGGGCTTTCGTTGGGCCGGGAACCTGGGAGAATCCTGCAAGGATGCAGTTCGCGGCCCGAGAAGCACTCTCCGACCAACATGCCCAACTGCAGCAACAGCTCCCAAACCGAAGGAGCCAGGACCCAAAGACCTAGCTGGCCTGAAGGGCCCCCAGGGGGCCCCCAAGCAGCCCCTCTCAATTTGGGTCTGGGGGCTTTCGTTGGGCATGTATACCTGGGAGATTCCTGCAAGGTTGCAGTTCGCGGCCGGAGAAGCACTCTCCGGCCAACATGCCCAACTGCAGCAACAGCTCCCAAAGCGAAGGAGCCAGGACCCAAAGACCTAGCTGGCCTGAAGGGCCCCCAGGGGGCCCCCAAGCAGCCCCTCTCCATTTGAGTCTGGGGGCTTTTGTTGGGCCGGGAACCTGGGAGATTCCTGCAAGGTTGCAGTTCGAGGCCCGAGAAGCACTCTCCGGCCAACATGCCCAACTGCAGCAACAGCTCCCAAACCGAATGAGCCAGGACACAAAGACCTAGCTGGCCTGAAGGGCCCCCAGGGGGCCCCCAAGCAGCCCCTCTCCATTTGGGTCTGGGGGCTTTCGTTGGGCCGGGAACCTGGGAGATTCCTGCAAGGTTGCAGTTCGCGGCCCGAGAAGCACTCTCCGGCCAACATGCCCAACTGCAGCAACAGCTCCCAAACCGAAGGAGCCAGGACCCAAAGACCTAGCTGGCCTGAAGGGCCCCCAGGGGGCCCCCAAGCAGCCCCTCTCAATTTGGGTCTGGGGGCTTTCGTTGGGCCGGGAACCTGGGAGAATCCTGCAAGGTTGCAGTTCGCGGCCCGAGAAGCACTCTCCGGCCAACATGCCCAACTGCAGCAACAGCTCCCAAAGCGAAGGAGCCAGGACCCAAAGACCTAGCTGGCCTGAAGGGCCCCCAGGGGGCCCCCAAGCAGCCCCTCTCAATTTGGGTCTGGGGGCTTTCGTTGGGCCGGGAACCTGGGAGAATCCTGCAAGGTTGCAGTTCGCGGCCCGAGAAGCACTCTCCGGCCAACATGCCCAACTGCAGCAACAGCTCCCAAACCGAAGGAGCCAGGACCCAAAGACCTAGCTGGCCTGAAGGGCCCCCAGGGGGCCCCCAAGCAGCCCCTCTCCATTTGGGTCTGGGGGCTTTCGTTGGGCCGGGAACCTGGGAGAATCCTGCAAGGATGCAGTTCGCGGCCCGAGAAGCACTCTCCGACCAACATGCCCAACTGCAGCAACAGCTCCCAAACCGAAGGAGCCAGGACCCAAAGACCTAGCTGTCCTGAAGGGCCCCCAGGGGGCCCCCAAGCAGCCCCTCTCAATTTGGGTCTGGGGGCTTTCGTTGGGCATGTATACCTGGGAGATTCCTGCAAGGTTGCAGTTCGCGGCCGGAGAAGCACTCTCCGGCCAACATGCCCAACTGCAGCAACAGCTCCCAAAGCGAAGGAGCCAGGACCCAAAGACCTAGCTGGCCTGAAGGGCCCCCAGGGGGCCCCCAAGCAGCCCCTCTCAATTTGGGTCTGGGGGCTTTCGTTGGGCCGGGAACCTGGGAGGTACCTGCAAGGTTGCTGTTCGTGGCCCGAGAAGCACTCTCCGGCCAACATGCCCAACTGCAGCAACAGCTCCCAAACCGAAGGAGCCAGGACCCAAAGACCTAGCTGGCCTGAAGGGCCCCCAGGGGGCCCCCAAGCAGCCCCTCTCCATTTGGGTCTGGGGGCTTTCGTTGGGCCGGGAACCTGGGAGAATCCTGCAAGGATGCAGTTCGCGGCCCGAGAAGCACTCTCCGACCAACATGCCCAACTGCAGCAACAGCTCCCAAACCGAAGGAGCCAGGACCCAAAGACCTAGCTGGCCTGAAGGGCCCCCAGGGGGCCCCCAAGCAGCCCCTCTCAATTTGGGTCTGGGGGCTTTCGTTGGGCATGTATACCTGGGAGATTCCTGCAAGGTTGCAGTTCGCGGCCGGAGAAGCACTCTCCGGCCAACATGCCCAACTGCAGCAACAGCTCCCAAAGCGAAGGAGCCAGGACCCAAAGACCTAGCTGGCCTGAAGGGCCCCCAGGGGGCCCCCAAGCAGCCCCTCTCAATTTGGGTCTGGGGGCTTTTGTTGGGCCGGGAACCTGGGAGATTCCTGCAAGGTTGCAGTTCGAGGCCCGAGAAGCACTCTCCGGCCAACATGCCCAACTGCAGCAACAGCTCCCAAACCGAATGAGCCAGGACACAAAGACCTAGCTGGCCTGAAGGGCCCCCAGGGGGCCCCCAAGTAGCCCCTCTCAATTTGGGTCTGGGGGCTTTCGTTGGGCATGTATACCTGAGAGGTACCTGCAAGGTTACAGTTCGCGGCCCGAGAAGCACTCTCCGGCCAACATGCCCAACTGCAGCAACAGCTCCCAAACCGAAGGAGCCAGGACCCAAAGACCTAGCTGGCCTGAAGTGCCCCCAGGGGGTCCCCAAGCAGCCCCTCTCCATTTGGGTCTGGGGGCTTTCGTTGGGCGGGGAACCTGGGAGATTCATGCAAGGTTGCAGTTCGCGGCCCGAGAAGCACTCTCCGGCCAACATGCACAACTGCAGCAACAGCTCCCAAACCGAAGGAGCCAGGACCCAAAGACCTAGCTGGCCTGAAGGGCCCCCAGGGGGCCCCCAAGCAGCCCCTCTCAATTTGGGTCTGGGGGCTTTCGTTGGGCCGGGAACCTGGGAGATTCCTGCAAGGTTGCAGTTCGCGGCCGGAGAAGCACTCTCCGGCCAACATGCCCAACTGCAGCAACAGCTCCCAAAGCGAAGGAGCCAGGACCCAAAGACCTAGCTGGCCTGAAGGGCCCCCACGGGGCCCCCAAGCAGCCCCTCTCAATTTGGGTCTGGGGGTTTTCCTTGGGCCGGGAACCTGGGAGGTACCTGCAAGGTTGCAGTTCGCGGTCCGAGAACCACTCTCCGGCCAACATGCCCAACTGCAGCAACAGCTCCCAAACCGAAGGAGCCAGGACCCAAAGACCTAGCTGGCCTGAAGGGCCCCCAGGGGGCCCCCAAGCAGCCCCTCTCCATTTGGGTCTGGGGGCTTTCGTTGGGCCGGGAACCTGGGAGATTCCTGCAAGGTTGCAGTTCGCGGCCCGAGAAGCACTCTCCGGCCAACATGCCCAACTGCAGCAACAGCTCCCAAAGCGAAGGAGCCAGGACCCAAAGACCTAGCTGGCCTGAAGGGCCCCCAGGGGGCCCCCAAGCAGCCCCTCTCAATTTGGGTCTGGGGGCTTTCGTTGGGCCGGGAACCTGGGAGATTCCTGCAAGGTTGCAGTTCGCGGCCCGAGAAGCACTCTCCGGCCAACATGCCCAAATGCAGCAACAGCTCCCAAAGCGAAGGAGCCAGGACCCAAAGACCTAGCTGGCCTGAAGGGCCCCCAGGGGGCCCCCAAGCAGCCCCTCTCAATTTGGGTCTGGGGGCTTTCGTTGGGCCGGGAACCTGGGAGATTCATGCAAGGTTGCAGTTCGCGGCCCGAGAAGCACTCTCCGGCCAACATGCCCAACTGCAGCAACAGCTCCCAAACCGAAGGAGCCAGGACCCAAAGACCTAGCTGGCCTGAAGGGCCCCCAGGGGGCCCCCAAGCAGCCCCTCTCCATTTGGGTCTGGGGGCTTTCGTTGGGCCGGGAACCTGGGAGAATCCTGCAAGGATGCAGTTCGCGGCCCGAGAAGCACTCTCCGACCAACATGCCCAACTGCAGCAACAGCTCCCAAACCGAAGGAGCCAGGACCCAAAGACCTAGCTGGCCTGAAGGGCCCCCAGGGGGCCCCCAAGCAGCCCCTCTCAATTTGGGTCTGGGGGCTTTCGTTGGGCATGGAACCTGGGAGATTCCTGCAAGGTTGCAGTTCGCGGCCCGAGAAGCACTCTCCGGCCAACATGCCCAACTGCAGCAACAGCTCCCAAAGCGAAGGAGCCAGGACCCAAAGACCTAGCTGGCCTGAAGGGCCCCCAGGGGGCCCCCAAGCAGCCCCTCTCCATTTGAGTCTGGGGGCTTTTGTTGGGCCGGGAACCTGGGAGATTCCTGCAAGGTTGCAGTTCGAGGCCCGAGAAGCACTCTCCGGCCAACATGCCCAACTGCAGCAACAGCTCCCAAACCGAATGAGCCAGGACACAAAGACCTAGCTGGCCTGAAGGGCCCCCAGGGGTCCCCCAAGTAGCCCCTCTCAATTTGGGTCTGGGGGCTTTCGTTGGGCGGGGAACCTGGGAGATTCATGCAAGGTTGCAGTTCGCGGCCCGAGAAGCACTCTCCGGCCAACATGCCCAACTGCAGCAACAGCTCCCAAACCGAAGGAGCCAGGACCCAAAGACCTAGCTGGCCTGAAGGGCCCCCAGGGGGCCCCCAAGCAGCCCCTCTCCATTTGGGTCTGGGGGCTTTTGTTGGGCCGGGAACCTGGGAGATTCCTGCAAGGTTGCAGTTCGCGGCCGGAGAAGCACTCTCCGGCCAACATGCCCAACTGCAGCAACAGCTCCCAAACCGAAGGAGCCAGGACCCAAAGACCTAGCTGGCCTGAAGGGCCCCCAGGGGGCCCCCAAGCAGCCCCTCTCCATTTGGGTCTGGGGGTTTTCGTTGGGCCGGGAACCTGGGAGGTACCTGCAAGGTTGCAGTTCGCGGCCCGAGAAGCACTCTCCGGCCAACATGCCCAACTGCAGCAACAGCTCCCAAACCGAAGGAGCCAGGACCCAAAGACCTAGCTGGCCTGAAGGGCCCCCAGGGGGGCCCCAAGCAGCCCCTCTCCATTTGGGTCTGGGGGCTTTCGTTGGGCCGGGAACCTGGGAGAATCCTGCCAGGTTGCAGTTCGCGGCCCGAGAAGCACTCTCCGGCCAACATGCCCAACTGCAGCAACAGCTCCCAAAGCGAAGGAGCCAGGACCCAAAGACCTAGCTGGCCTGAAGGGCCCCCAGGGGGCCCCCAAGCAGCCCCTCTCCATTTGGGTCTGGGGGCTTTCGTTGGCCATGGAACCTGGGAGATTCCTGCAAGGTTGCAGTTCGCGGCCCGAGAAGCACTCTCCGGCCAACATGCCCAACTGCAGCAACAGCTCCCAAACCGAAGGAGCCAGGACCCAAAGAACTAGCTGGCCTGAAGGGCCCCCAGGGGTCCCCCAAGCAGCCCCTCTCAATTTGGGTCTGGGGGCTTTCGTTGGGCATGGATACCTGAGATGTACCTGCAAGATTACAGTTCGCGGCCCGAGAAGCACTCTCCGGCCAACATGCCCAACTGCAGCAACAGCTCCCAAACCGAAGGAGCCAGGACCCAAAGACCTAGCTGGCCTGAAGTGCCCCCAGGGGGTCCCCAAGCAGCCCCTCTCCATTTGGGTCTGGGGGCTTTCGTTGGGCGGGGAACCTGGGAGATTCATGCAAGGTTGCAGTTCGCGGCCCGAGAAGCACTCTCCGGCCAACATGCACAACTGCAGCAACAGCTCCCAAACCGAAGGAGAAAGGACCCAAAGACCTAGCTGGCCTGAAGGGCCCCCAGGGGGCCCCCAAGCAGCCCCTCTCCATTTGGGTCTGGGGGCTTTCGTTGGGCCGGGAACCTGGGAGAATCCTGCAAGGTTGCAGTTCGCGGCCCGAGAAGCACTCTCCGGCCAACATGCCCAACTGCAGCAACAGCTCCCAAACCGAAGGAGCCAGGACCCAAAGACCTAGCTGGCCTGAAGGGCGCCCAGGGGGGCCCCAAGCAGCCCCTCTCAATTTGGGTCTGGGGGCTTTCGTTGGGCCGGGAACCTGGGAGAATCCTGCAAGGTTGCAGTTCGCGGCCCGAGAAGCACTCTCCGGCCAACATGCCCAACTGCAGCAACAGCTCCCAAACCGAAGGAGCCAGGACCCAAAGACCTAGCTGGCCTGAAGGGCCCCCAGGGGGCCCCCAAGCAGCCCCTCTCAATTTGGGTCTGGGGGCTTTCGTTGGGCCGGGAACCTGGGAGAATCCTGCAAGGTTGCAGTTCGCGGCCCGAGAAGCACTCTCCGGCCAACATGCCCAACTGCAGCAACAGCTCCCAAAGCGAAGGATCCAGGACCCAAAGACCTAGCTGGCCTGAAGGGCCCCCAGGGGGCCCCCAAGCAGCCCCTCTCAATGTGGGTCTGGGGGCTTTCGTTGGGCCGGGAACCTGGGAGAATCCTGCAAGGTTGCAGTTCGCGGCCCGAGAAGCACTCTCCGGCCAACATGCCCAACTGCAGCAACAGCTCCCAAACCGAAGGAGCCAGGACACAAAGACCTAGCTGGCCTGAAGGGCCCCCAGGGGGCCCCCAAACAGCCCCTCTCAATTTGGGTCTGGGGGCTTTCGTTGGGCCGGGAACCTGGGAGAATCCTGCAAGGATGCAGTTCGCGGCCCGAGAAGCACTCTCCGACCAACATGCCCAACTGCAGCAACAGCTCCCAAACCGAAGGAGCCAGGACCCAAAGACCTAGCTGGCCTGAAGGGCCCCCAGGGGGCCCCCAAGCAGCCCCTCTCAATTTGGGTCTGGGGGCTTTCGTTGGGCATGGAACCTGGGAGATTCCTGCAAGGTTGCAGTTCGCGGCCCGAGAAGCACTCTCCGGCCAACATGCCCAACTGCAGCAACAGCTCCCAAAGCGAAGGAGCCAGGACCCAAAGACCTAGCTGGCCTGAAGGGCCCCCAGGGGGCCCCCAAGCAGCCCCTCTCCATTTGAGTCTGGGGGCTTTTGTTGGGCCGGGAACCTGGGAGATTCCTGCAAGGTTGCAGTTCGCGGCCCGAGAAGCACTCTCCGGCCAACATGCCCAACTGCAGCAACAGCTCCCAAACCGAATGAGCCAGGACACAAAGACCTAGCTGGCCTGAAGGGCCCCCAGGGGTCCCCCAAGTAGCCCCTCTCAATTTGGGTCTGGGGGCTTTCGTTGGGCATGTATACCTGAGAGGTACCTGCAAGGTTACAGTTCGCGGCCCGAGAAGCACTCTCCGGCCAACATGCCCAACTGCAGCAACAGCTCCCAAAGCGAAGGAGCCAGGACCCAAAGACCTAGCTGGCCTGAAGTGCCCCCAGGGGGTCCCCAAGCAGCCCCTCTCCATTTGGGTCTGGGGGCTTTCGTTGGGCGGGGAACCTGGGAGATTCATGCAAGGTTGCAGTTCGCGGCCCGAGAAGCACTCTCCGGCCAACATGCACAACTGCAGCAACAGCTCCCAAACCGAAGGAGCCAGGACCCAAAGACCTAGCTGGCCTGAAGGGCCCCCAGGGGGCCCCCAAGCAGCCCCTCTCAATTTGGGTCTGGGGGCTTTCGTTGGGCCGGGAACCTGGGAGATTCCTGCAAGGTTGCATTTCGCGGCCGGAGAAGCACTCTCCGGCCAACATGCCCAACTGCAGCAACAGCTCCCAAACCGAAGGAGCCAGGACCCAAAGACCTAGCTGGCCTGAAGGGCCCCCAGGGGGCCCCCAAGCAGCCCCTCTCCATTTGGGTCTGGGGGTTTTCCTTGGGCCGGGAACCTGGGAGGTACCTGCAAGGTTGCAGTTCGCGGTCCGAGAAGCACTCTCCGGCCAACATGCCCAACTGCAGCAACAGCTCCCAAACCGAAGGAGCCAGGACCCAAAGACCTAGCTGGCCTGAAGGGCCCCCAGGGGGCCCCCAAGCAGCCCCTCTCCATTTGGGTCTGGGGGCTTTCGTTGGGCCGGGAACCTGGGAGATTCCTGCAAGGTTGCAGTTCGCGGCCCGAGAAGCACTCTCCGGCCAACATGCCCAACTGCAGCAACAGCTCCCAAACCGAAGGAGCCAGGACCCAAAGACCTAGCTGGCCTGAAGGGCCCCCAGGGGGGCCCCAAGCAGCCCCTCTCAATTTGGGTCTGGGGGCTTTCGTTGGGCCGGGAACCTGGGAGAATCCTGCAAGGTTGCAGTTCGCGGCCCGAGAAGCACTCTCCGGCCAACATGCCCAACTGCAGCAACAGCTCCCAAACCGAAGGAGCCAGGACCCAAAGACCTAGCTGGCCTGAAGGGCCCCCAGGGGGCCCCCAAGCAGCCCCTCTCCATTTGGGTCTGGGGGCTTTTGTTGGGCCGGGATCCTGGGAGATTCCTGCAAGGTTGCAGTTCGAGGCCCGAGAAGCACTCTCCGGCCAACATGCCCAACTGCAGCAACAGCTCCCAAACCGAATGAGCCAGGACACAAAGACCTAGCTGGCCTGAAGGGCCCCCAGGGGTCCCCCAAGTAGCCCCTCTCAATTTGGGTCTGGGGGCTTTCGTTGGGCATGGATAACTGAGAGGTACCTGCAAGGTTACAGTTCGCGGCCCGAGAAGCACTCTCCGGCCAACATGCCCAACTGCAGCAACAGCTCCCAAAGCGAAGGAGCCAGGACCCAAAGACCTAGCTGGCCTGAAGTGCCCCCAGGGGGTCCCCAAGCAGCCCCTCTCCATTTGGGTCTGGGGGCTTTCGTTGGGCGGGGAACCTGGGAGATTCATGCAAGGTTGCAGTTCGCGGCCCGAGAAGCACTCTCCGGCCAACATGCACAACTGCAGCAACAGCTCCCAAAGCGAAGGAGCCAGGACCCAAAGACCTAGCTGGCCTGAAGGGCCCCCAGGGGGCCCCCAAGCAGCCCCTCTCAATTTGGGTCTGGGGGCTTTCGTTGGGCCGGGAACCTGGGAGGTACCTGCAAGGTTGCAGTTCGCGGCCCGAGAAGCACTCTCCGGCCAACATGCCCAACTGCAGCAACAGCTCCCAAACCGAAGGAGCCAGGACCCAAAGACCTAGCTGGCCTGAAGGGCCCCCAGGGGGCCCCCAAGCAGCCCCTCTCCATTTGGGTCTGGGGGCTTTCGTTGGGCCGGGAACCTGGGAGAATCCTGCAAGGATGCAGTTCGCGGCCCGAGAAGCACTCTCCGACCAACATGCCCAACTGCAGCAACAGCTCCCAAACCGAAGGAGCCAGGACCCAAAGACCTAGCTGGCCTGAAGGGCCCCCAGGGGGCCCCCAAGCAGCCCCTCTCAATTTGGGTCTGGGGGCTTTCGTTGGGCATGGAACCTGGGAGATTCCTGCAAGGTTGCAGTTCGCGGCCCGAGAAGCACTCTCCGGCCAACATGCCCAACGTCCAGCAACAGCTCCCAATCCGAAGGAGCCAGGACCCAAAGACCTAGCTGGCCTGAAGGGCGCCCAGGGGGGCCCCAAGCAGCCCCTCTCAATTTGGGTCTGGGGGCTTTCGTTGGGCCGGGAACCTGGGAGAATCCTGCAAGGTTGCAGTTCGCGGCCCGAGAAGCACTCTCCGGCCAACATGCCCAACTGCAGCAACAGCTCCCAAACCGAAGGAGCCAGGACCCAAAGACCTAGCTGGCCTGAAGGGCCCCCAGGGGGCCCCCAAGCAGCCCCTCTCAATTTGGGTCTGGGGGCTTTCGTTGGGCCGGGAACCTGGGAGAATCCTGCAAGGTTGCAGTTCGCGGCCCGAGAAGCACTCTCCGGCCAACATGCCCAACTGCAGCAACAGCTCCCAAAGCGAAGGATCCAGGACCCAAAGACCTAGCTGGCCTGAAGGGCCCCCAGGGGGCCCCCAAGCAGCCCCTCTCAATTTGGGTCTGGGGGCTTTCGTTGGGCCGGGAACCTGGGAGAATCCTGCAAGGTTGCAGTTCGCGGCCCGAGAAGCACTCTCCGGCCAACATGCCCAACTGCAGCAACAGCTCCCAAACCGAAGGAGCCAGGACACAAAGACCTAGCTGGCCTGAAGGGCCCCCAGGGGGCCCCCAAGCAGCCCCTCTCAATTTGGGTCTGGGGGCTTTCGTTGGGCCGGGAACCTGGGAGAATCCTGCAAGGATGCAGTTCGCGGCCCGAGAAGCACTCTCCGACCAACATGCCCAACTGCAGCAACAGCTCCCAAACCGAAGGAGCCAGGACCCAAAGACCTAGCTGGCCTGAAGGGCCCCCAGGGGGCCCCCAAGCAGCCCCTCTCAATTTGGGTCTGGGGGCTTTCGTTGGGCATGGAACCTGGGAGATTCCTGCAAGGTTGCAGTTCGCGGCCCGAGAAGCACTCTCCGGCCAACATGCCCAACTGCAGCAACAGCTCCCAAAGCGAAGGAGCCAGGACCCAAAGACCTAGCTGGCCTGAAGGGCCCCCAGGGGGCCCCCAAGCAGCCCCTCTCCATTTGAGTCTGGGGGCTTTTGTTGGGCCGGGAACCTGGGAGATTCCTGCAAGGTTGCAGTTCGCGGCCCGAGAAGCACTCTCCGGCCAACATGCCCAACTGCAGCAACAGCTCCCAAACCGAATGAGCCAGGACACAAAGACCTAGCTGGCCTGAAGGGCCCCCAGGGGTCCCCCAAGTAGCCCCTCTCAATTTGGGTCTGGGGGCTTTCGTTGGGCATGTATACCTGAGAGGTACCTGCAAGGTTACAGTTCGCGGCCCGAGAAGCACTCTCCGGCCAACATGCCCAACTGCAGCAACAGCTCCCAAAGCGAAGGAGCCAGGACCCAAAGACCTAGCTGGCCTGAAGTGCCCCCAGGGGGTCCCCAAGCAGCCCCTCTCCATTTGGGTCTGGGGGCTTTCGTTGGGCGGGGAACCTGGGAGATTCATGCAAGGTTGCAGTTCGCGGCCCGAGAAGCACTCTCCGGCCAACATGCCCAACTGCAGCAACAGCTCCCAAAGCGAAGGAGCCAGGACCCAAAGACCTAGCTGGCCTGAAGGGCCCCCAGGGGGCCCCCAAGCAGCCCCTCTCAATTTGGGTCTGGGGGCTTTCGTTGGGCCGGGAACCTGGGAGATTCCTGCAAGGTTGCATTTCGCGGCCGGAGAAGCACTCTCCGGCCAACATGCCCAACTGCAGCAACAGCTCCCAAACCGAAGGAGCCAGGACCCAAAGACCTAGCTGGCCTGAAGGGCCCCCAGGGGGCCCCCAAGCAGCCCCTCTCCATTTGGGTCTGGGGGTTTTCCTTGGGCCGGGAACCTGGGAGGTACCTGCAAGGTTGCAGTTCGCGGTCCGAGAAGCACTCTCCGGCCAACATGCCCAACTGCAGCAACAGCTCCCAAACCGAAGGAGCCAGGACCCAAAGACCTAGCTGGCCTGAAGGGCCCCCAGGGGGCCCCCAAGCAGCCCCTCTCCATTTGGGTCTGGGGGCTTTCGTTGGGCCGGGAACCTGGGAGATTCCTGCAAGGTTGCAGTTCGCGGCCCGAGAAGCACTCTCCGGCCAACATGCCCAACTGCAGCAACAGCTCCCAAACCGAAGGAGCCAGGACCCAAAGACCTAGCTGGCCTGAAGGGCCCCCAGGGGGGCCCCAAGCAGCCCCTCTCAATTTGGGTCTGGGGGCTTTCGTTGGGCCGGGAACCTGGGAGAATCCTGCAAGGTTGCAGTTCGCGGCCCGAGAAGCACTCTCCGGCCAACATGCCCAACTGCAGCAACAGCTCCCAAACCGAAGGAGCCAGGACCCAAAGACCTAGCTGGCCTGAAGGGCCCCCAGGGGGCCCCCAAGCAGCCCCTCTCCATTTGGGTCTGGGGGCTTTTGTTGGGCCGGGATCCTGGGAGATTCCTGCAAGGTTGCAGTTCGCGGCCCGAGAAGCACTCTCCGGCCAACATGCCCAACTGCAGCAACAGCTCCCAAACCGAATGAGCCAGGACACAAAGACCTAGCTGGCCTGAAGGGCCCCCAGGGGTCCCCCAAGTAGCCCCTCTCAATTTGGGTCTGGGGGCTTTCGTTGGGCATGGATAACTGAGAGGTACCTGCAAGGTTACAGTTCGCGGCCCGAGAAGCACTCTCCGGCCAACATGCCCAACTGCAGCAACAGCTCCCAAAGCGAAGGAGCCAGGACCCAAAGACCTAGCTGGCCTGAAGTGCTCCCAGGGGGTCCCCAAGCAGCCCCTCTCCATTTGGGTCTGGGGGCTTTCGTTGGGCGGGGAACCTGGGAGATTCATGCAAGGTTGCAGTTCGCGGCCCGAGAAGCACTCTCCGGCCAACATGCACAACTGCAGCAACAGCTCCCAAAGCGAAGGAGCCAGGACCCAAAGACCTAGCTGGCCTGAAGGGCCCCCAGGGGGCCCCCAAGCAGCCCCTCTCAATTTGGGTCTGGGGGCTTTCGTTGGGCCGGGAACCTGGGAGGTACCTGCAAGGTTGCAGTTCGCGGCCCGAGAAGCACTCTCCAGCCAACATGCCCAACTGCAGCAACAGCTCCCAAACCGAAGGAGCCAGGACCCAAAGACCTAGCTGGCCTGAAGGGCCCCCAGGGGGCCCCCAAGCAGCCCCTCTCCATTTGGGTCTGGGGGCTTTCGTTGGGCCGGGAACCTGGGAGAATCCTGCAAGGATGCAGTTCGCGGCCCGAGAAGCACTCTCCGACCAACATGCCCAACTGCAGCAACAGCTCCCAAACCGAAGGAGCCAGGACCCAAAGACCTAGCTGGCCTGAAGGGCCCCCAGGGGGCCCCCAAGCAGCCCCTCTCAATTTGGGTCTGGGGGCTTTCGTTGGGCATGGAACCTGGGAGATTCCTGCAAGGTTGCAGTTCGCGGCCCGAGAAGCACTCTCCGGCCAACATGCCCAACGTCCAGCAACAGCTCCCAATCCGAAGGAGCCAGGACCCAAAGACCTAGCTGGCCTGAAGGGCCCCCAGGGGGCCCCCAAGCAGCCCCTCTCCATTTGAGTCTGGGGGCTTTTGTTGGGCCGGGAACCTGGGAGATTCCTGCAAGGTTGCAGTTCGAGGCCCGAGAAGCACTCTCCGGCCAACATGCCCAACTGCAGCAACAGCTCCCAAACCAAATGAGCCAGGACCCAAAGACCTAGCTGGCCTGAAGGGCCCCCAGGGGTCCCCCAAGTAGCCCCTCTCAATTTGGGTCTGGGGGCTTTCGTTGGGCATGTATACCTGAGAGGTACCTGCAAGGTTGCAGTTCGCGGCCCGAGAAGCACTCTCCGGCCAACATGCCCAACTGCAGCAACAGCTCCCAAACCGAAGGAGCCAGGACCCAAAGACCTAGCTGGCCTGAAGGGCCCCCAGGGGGCCCCCAAGCAGCCCCTCTCCATTTGGGTCTGGGGGCTTTCGTTGGGCCGGGAACCTGGGAGAATCCTGCAAGGATGCAGTTCGCGGCCCGAGAAGCACTCTCCGACCAACATGCCCAACTGCAGCAACAGCTCCCAAACCGAAGGAGCCAGGACCCAAAGACCTAGCTGGCCTGAAGGGCCCCCAGGGGGCCCCCAAGCAGCCCCTCTCAATTTGGGTCTGGGGACTTTCGTTGGGCATGGAACCTGGGAGATTCCTGCAAGGTTGCAGTTCGCGGCCGGAGAAGCACTCTCCGGCCAACATGCCCAACTGCAGCAACAGCTCCCAAAGCGAAGGAGCCAGGACCCAAAGACCTAGCTGGCCTGAAGGGCCCCCAGGGGGCCCCCAAGCAGCCCCTCTCCATTTGAGTCTGGGGGCTTTTGTTGGGCCGGGAACCTGGGAGATTCCTGCAAGGTTGCAGTTCGAGGCCCGAGAAGCACTCTCCGGCCAACATGCCCAACTGCAGCAACAGCTCCCAAACCGAATGAGCCAGGACACAAAGACCTAGCTGGCCTGAAGGGCCCCCAGGGGTCCCCCAAGTAGCCCCTCTCAATTTGGGTCTGGGGGCTTTCGTTGGGCATGGATACCTGAGAGGTACCTGCAAGGTTACAGTTCGCGGCCCGAGAAGCACTCTCCGGCCAACATGCCCAACTGCAGCAACAGCTCCCAAACCGAAGGAGCCAGGACCCAAAGACCTAGCTGGCCTGAAGTGCCCCCAGGGGGTCCCCAAGCAGCCCCTCTCCATTTGGGTCTGGGGGCTTTCGTTGGGCGGGGAACCTGGTAGATTCATGCAAGGTTGCAGTTCGCGGCCCGAGAAGCACTCTCCGGCCAACATGCACAACTGCAGCAACAGCTCCCAAACCGAAGGAGCCAGGACCCAAAGACCTAGCTGGCCTGAAGGGCCCCCAGGGGGCCCCCAAGCAGCCCCTCTCAATTTGGGTCTGGGGGCTTTCGTTGGGCCGGGATCCTGGGAGATTCCTGCAAGGTTTCATTTCGCGGCCGGAGAAGCACTCTACGGCCAACATGCCCAACTGCAGCAACAGCTCCCAAACCGAAGGAGCCAGGACCCAAAGACCTAGCTGGCCTGAAGGGCCCCCAGGGGGCCCCCAAGCAGCCCCTCTCCATTTGGGTCTGGGGGTTTTCCTTGGGCCGGGAACCTGGGAGCTACCTGCAAGGTTGCAGTTCGCGGTCCGAGAAGCACTCTCCGGCCAACATGCCCAACTGCAGCAACAGCTCCCAAACCGAAGGAGCCAGGACCCAAAGACCTAGCTGGCCTGAAGGGCCCCCAGGGGGCCCCCAAGCAGCCCCTCTCCATTTGGGTCTGGGGGCTTTCGTTGGGCCGGGAACCTGGGAGATTCCTGCAAGGTTGCAGTTCGAGGCCCGAGAGGCACTCTCCGGCCAACATGCCCAACTGCAGCAACAGCTCCCAAAGCGAAGGAGCCAGGACCCAAAGACCTAGCTGGCCTGAAGGGCCCCCAGGGGGGCCCCCAAGCAGCCCCTCTCCATTTGGGTCTGGGGGCTTTCGTTGGGCCGGGAACCTGGGAGAATCCTGCAAGGTTGCAGTTCGCGGCCCGAGAAGCACTCTCCGGCCAACATGCCCAACTGCAGCAACAGCTCCCAAAGCGAAGGAGCCAGGACCCAAAGACCTAGCTGGCCTGAAGGGCCCCCAGGGGGCCCCCAAGCAGCCCCTCTCAATTTGGGTCTGGGGGCTTTCGTTGGGCCGGGGACCTGGGAGAATCCTGCAAGGTTGCAGTTCGCGGCCCGAGAAGCACTCTCCGGCCAACATGCCCAACTGCAGCAACAGCTCCCAAAGCGAAGGAGCCAGGACCCAAAGACCTAGCTGGCCTGAAGGGCCCCCAGGGGGCCCCCAAGCAGCCCCTCTCAATTTGGGTCTGGGGGCTTTCGTTGGGCCGGGAACCTGGGAGGTACCTGCAAGGTTGCAGTTAGCGGCCCGAGAAGCACTCTCCGGCCAACATGCCCAACTGCAGCAACAGCTCCCAAACCGAAGGAGCCAGGACCAAAGACCTAGCTGGCCTGAAGGGCCCCCAGGGGGCCCCCAAGCAGCCCCTCTCCATTTGGGTCTGGGGGCTTTCGTTGGGCCGGGAACCTGGGAGAATCCTGCAAGGATGCAGTTCGCGGCCCGAGAAGCACTCTCCGACCAACATGCCCAACTGCAGCAACAGCTCCCAAACCGAAGGAGCCAGGACCCAAAGACCTAGCTGGCCTGAAGGGCCCCCAGGGGGCCCCCAAGCAGCCCCTCTCAATTTGGGTCTGGGGGCTTTCGTTGGGCCGGGAACCTGGGAGATTCCTGCAAGGTTGCAGTTCGCGGCCGGAGAAGCACTCTCCGGCCAACATGCCCAACTGCAGCAACAGCTCCCAAACCGAAGGAGCCAGGACCCAAAGACCTAGCTGGCCTGAAGGGCCCCCAGGGGGCCCCCAAGCAGCCCCTCTCCATTTGGGTCTGGGGGCTTTTGTTGGGCCGGGAACCTGGGAGATTCCTGCAAGGTTGCAGTTCGAGGCCCGAGAAGCACTCTCCGGCCAACATGCCCAACTGCAGCAACAGCTCCCAAACCGAAGGAGCCAGGACACAAAGACCTAGCTGGCCTGAAGGGCCCCCAGGGGGCCCCCAAGGAGCCCATATCAATTTGGGTCTGGGGGCTTTCGTTGGGCATGTATACCTGAGAGGTACCTGCAAGGTTACAGTTCGCGGCCCGAGAAGCACTCTCCGGCCAACATGCCCAACTGCAGCAACAGCTCCCAAAGCGAAGGAGCCAGGACCCAAAGACCTAGCTGGCCTGAAGGGCCCCCAGGGGGCCCCCAAGCAGCCCCTCTCCATTTGGGTCTGGGGGCTTTCCTTGGGCCGGGAACCTGGGAGGTACCTGCAAGGTTGCAGTTCGCGGTCCGAGAAGCACTCTCCGGCCAACATGCCCAACTGCAGCAACAGCTCCCAAACCGAAGGAGCCAGGACCCAAAGACCTAGCTGGCCTGAAGGGCCCCCAGGGGGCCCCCAAGCAGCCCCTCTCCATTTGGGTCTGGGGGCTTTCGTTGGGCCGGGAACCTGGGAGATTCCTGCAAGGTTGCAGTTCGCGGCCCGAGAAGCACTCTCCGGCCAACATGCCCAACTGCAGCAACAGCTCCCAAAGCGAAGGAGCCAGGACCCAAAGACCTAGCTGGCCTGAAGGGCCCCCAGGGGGGCCCCAAGCAGCCCCTCTCAATTTGGGTCTGGGGGCTTTCGTTGGGCCGGGAACCTGGGAGAATCCTGCAAGGTTGCAGTTCGCGGCCCGAGAAGCACTCTCCGGCCAACATGCCCAACTGCAGCAACAGCTCCCAAAGCGAAGGAGCCAGGACCCAAAGACCTAGCTGGCCTGAAGGGCCCCCAGGGGGCCCCCAAGCAGCCCCTCTCAATTTGGGTCTGGGGGCTTTCGTTGGGCCGGGAACCTGGGAGAATCCTGCAAGGTTGCAGTTCGCGGCCCGAGAAGCACTCTCCGGCCAACATGCCCAACTGCAGCAACAGCTCCCAAAGCGAAGGAGCCAGGACCCAAAGACCTAGCTGGCCTGAAGGGCCCCCAGGGGGCCCCCAAGCAGCCCCTCTCAATTTGGGTCTGGGGGCTTTCGTTGGGCCGGGAACCTGGGAGGTACCTGTAAGGTTGCAGTTCGCGGCCCGAGAAGCACTCTCCGGCCAACATGCCCAACTGCAGCAACAGCTCCCAAAGCGAAGGAGCCAGGACCCAAAGACCTAGCTGGCCTGAAGGGCCCCCAGGGGGCCCCCAAGCAGCCCCTCTCCATTTGGGTCTGGGGGCTTTCGTTGGGCCGGGAACCTGGGAGAATCCTGCAAGGATGCAGTTCGCGGCCCGAGAAGCACTCTCCGACCAACATGCCCAACTGCAGCAACAGCTCCCAAACCGAAGGAGCCAGGACCCAAAGACCTAGCTGGCCTGAAGGGCCCCCAGGGGGCCCCCAAGCAGCCCCTCTCCATTTGGGTCTGGGGGCTTTCGTTGGGCATGGAACCTGGGAGATTCCTGCAAGGTTGCAGTTCGCGGCCCGAGAAGCACTCTCCGGCCAACATGCCCAACTGCAGCAACAGCTCCCAAAGCGAAGGAGCCAGGACCCAAAGACCTAGCTGGCCTGAAGGGCCCCCAGGGGGCCCCCAAGCAGCCCCTCTCCATTTGAGTCTGGGGGCTTTTGTTGGGCCGGGAACCTGGGAGATTCCTGCAAGGTTGCAGTTCGCGGCCGGAGAAGCACTCTCCGGCCAACATGCCCAACTGCAGCAACAGCTCCCAAACCAAATGAGCCAGGACACAAAGACCTAGCTGGCCTGAAGGGCCCCCAGGGGTCCCCCAAGTAGCCCCTCTCAATTTGGGTCTGGGGGCTTTCGTTGGGCATGTATACCTGAGAGGTACCTGCAAGGTTACAGTTCGCGGCCCGAGAAGCACTCTCCGGCCAACATGCCCAACTGCAGCAACAGCTCCCAAAGCGAAGGAGCCAGGACCCAAAGACCTAGCTGGCCTGAAGTGCCCCCAGGGGGTCCCCAAGCAGCCCCTCTCCATTTGGGTCTGGGGGCTTTCGTTGGGCGGGGAACCTGGGAGATTCCTGCAAGGTTGCAGTTCGCGGCCCGAGAAGCACTCTCCGGCCAACATGCCCAACTGCAGCAACAGCTCCCAAACCGAAGGAGCCAGGACCCAAAGACCTAGCTGGCCTGAAGGGCCCCCAGGGGGCCCCCAAGCAGCCCCTCTCAATTTGGGTCTGGGGGCTTTCGTTGGGCCGGGAACCTGGGAGATTCCTGCAAGGTTGCAGTTCGCGGCCCGAGAAGCACTCTCCGGCCAACATGCCCAACTGCAGCAACAGCTCCCAAAGCGAAGGAGCCAGGACCCAAAGACCTAGCTGGCCTGAAGGGCCCCCAGGGGGCCCCCAAGCAGCCCCTCTCCATTTGGGTCTGGGGGCTTTTGTTGGGCCGGGAACCTGGGAGATTCCTGCAAGGTTGCAGTTCGAGGCCCGAGAAGCACTCTCCGGCCAACATGCACAACTGCAGCAACAGCTCCCAAACCGAAGGAGCCAGGACACAAAGACCTAGCTGGCCTGAAGGGCCCCCAGGGGGCCCCCAAGCAGCCCCTCTCAATTTGGGTCTGGGGGCTTTCGTTGGGCATGGATACCTGAGAGGTACCTGCAAGGTTACAGTTCGCGGCCCGAGAAGCACTCTCCGGCCAACATGTCCAACTGCAGCAACAGCTCCCAAAGCGAAGGAGCCAGGACCCAAAGACCTAGCTGGCCTGAAGGGCCCCCAGGGGGCCCCCAAGCAGCCCCTCTCCATTTGGGTCTGGGGGCTTTCGTTGGGCCGGGAACCTGGGAGATTCCTGCAAGGTTGCAGTTCGCGGCCCGAGAAGCACTCTCCGGCCAACATGCCCAACTGCAGCAACAGCTCCCAAACCGAAGGAGCCAGGACCCAAAGACCTAGCTGGCCTGAAGGGCCCCCAGGGGGGCCCCAAGCAGCCCCTCTCAATTTGGGTCTGGGGGCTTTCGTTGGGCCGGGAACCTGGGAGAATCCTGCAAGGTTGCAGTTCGCGGCCCGAGAAGCACTCTCCGGCCAACATGCCCAACTGCAGCAACAGCTCCCAAACCGAAGGAGCCAGGACCCAAAGACCTAGCTGGCCTGAAGGGCCCCCAGGGGGCCCCCAAGCAGCCCCTCTCCATTTGGGTCTGGGGGCTTTCGTTGGGCATGTATACCTGAGAGGTACCTGCAAGGTTACAGTTCGCGGCCCGAGAAGCACTCTCCGGCCAACATGCCCAACTGCAGCAACAGCTCCCAAAGCGAAGGAGCCAGGACCCAAAGACCTAGCTGGCCTGAAGTGCCCCCAGGGGGTCCCCAAGCAGCCCCTCTCCATTTGGGTCTGGGGGCTTTCGTTGGGCGGGGAACCTGGGAGATTCATGCAAGGTTGCAGTTCGCGGCCCGAGAAGCACTCTCCGGCCAACATGCCCAACTGCAGCAACAGCTCCCAAACCGAAGGAGCCAGGACCCAAAGACCTAGCTGGCCTGAAGGGCCCCCAGGGGGCCCCCAAGCAGCCCCTCTCCATTTGGGTCTGGGGGCTTTCGTTGGGCCGGGAACCTGGGAGGTACCTGCAAGGTTGCAGTTCGCGGCCCGAGAAGCACTCTCCAGCCAACATGCCCAACTGCAGCAACAGCTCCCAAACCGAAGGAGCCAGGACCCAAAGACCTAGCTGGCCTGAAGGGCCCCCAGGGGGCCCCCAAGCAGCCCCTCTCCATTTGGGTCTGGGGGCTTTCGTTGGGCCGGGAACCTGGGAGAATCCTGCAAGGATGCAGTTCGCGGCCCGAGAAGCACTCTCCGACCAACATGCCCAACTGCAGCAACAGCTCCCAAACCGAAGGAGCCAGGACCCAAAGACCTAGCTGGCCTGAAGGGCCCCCAGGGGGCCCCCAAGCAGCCCCTCTCAATTTGGGTCTGGGGGCTTTCGTTGGGCATGGAACCTGGGAGATTCCTGCAAGGTTGCAGTTCGCGGCCCGAGAAGCACTCTCCGGCCAACATGCCCAACGTCCAGCAACAGCTCCCAATCCGAAGGAGCCAGGACCCAAAGACCTAGCTGGCCTGAAGGGCCCCCAGGGGGCCCCCAAGCAGCCCCTCTCCATTTGAGTCTGGGGGCTTTTGTTGGGCCGGGAACCTGGGAGATTCCTGCAAGGTTGCAGTTCGAGGCCCGAGAAGCACTCTCCGGCCAACATGCCCAACTGCAGCAACAGCTCCCAAACCAAATGAGCCAGGACCCAAAGACCTAGCTGGCCTGAAGGGCCCCCAGGGGTCCCCCAAGTAGCCCCTCTCAATTTGGGTCTGGGGGCTTTCGTTGGGCATGTATACCTGAGAGGTACCTGCAAGGTTGCAGTTCGCGGCCCGAGAAGCACTCTCCGGCCAACATGCCCAACTGCAGCAACAGCTCCCAAACCGAAGGAGCCAGGACCCAAAGACCTAGCTGGCCTGAAGGGCCCCCAGGGGGCCCCCAAGCAGCCCCTCTCCATTTGGGTCTGGGGGCTTTCGTTGGGCCGGGAACCTGGGAGAATCCTGCAAGGATGCAGTTCGCGGCCCGAGAAGCACTCTCCGACCAACATGCCCAACTGCAGCAACAGCTCCCAAACCGAAGGAGCCAGGACCCAAAGACCTAGCTGGCCTGAAGGGCCCCCAGGGGGCCCCCAAGCAGCCCCTCTCAATTTGGGTCTGGGGACTTTCGTTGGGCATGGAACCTGGGAGATTCCTGCAAGGTTGCAGTTCGCGGCCGGAGAAGCACTCTCCGGCCAACATGCCCAACTGCAGCAACAGCTCCCAAAGCGAAGGAGCCAGGACCCAAAGACCTAGCTGGCCTGAAGGGCCCCCAGGGGGCCCCCAAGCAGCCCCTCTCCATTTGAGTCTGGGGGCTTTTGTTGGGCCGGGAACCTGGGAGATTCCTGCAAGGTTGCAGTTCGAGGCCCGAGAAGCACTCTCCGGCCAACATGCCCAACTGCAGCAACAGCTCCCAAACCGAATGAGCCAGGACACAAAGACCTAGCTGGCCTGAAGGGCCCCCAGGGGTCCCCCAAGTAGCCCCTCTCAATTTGGGTCTGGGGGCTTTCGTTGGGCATGGATACCTGAGAGGTACCTGCAAGGTTACAGTTCGCGGCCCGAGAAGCACTCTCCGGCCAACATGCCCAACTGCAGCAACAGCTCCCAAACCGAAGGAGCCAGGACCCAAAGACCTAGCTGGCCTGAAGTGCCCCCAGGGGGTCCCCAAGCAGCCCCTCTCCATTTGGGTCTGGGGGCTTTCGTTGGGCGGGGAACCTGGTAGATTCATGCAAGGTTGCAGTTCGCGGCCCGAGAAGCACTCTCCGGCCAACATGCACAACTGCAGCAACAGCTCCCAAACCGAAGGAGCCAGGACCCAAAGACCTAGCTGGCCTGAAGGGCCCCCAGGGGGCCCCCAAGCAGCCCCTCTCAATTTGGGTCTGGGGGCTTTCGTTGGGCCGGGATCCTGGGAGATTCCTGCAAGGTTTCATTTCGCGGCCGGAGAAGCACTCTACGGCCAACATGCCCAACTGCAGCAACAGCTCCCAAACCGAAGGAGCCAGGACCCAAAGACCTAGCTGGCCTGAAGGGCCCCCAGGGGGCCCCCAAGCAGCCCCTCTCCATTTGGGTCTGGGGGTTTTCCTTGGGCCGGGAACCTGGGAGCTACCTGCAAGGTTGCAGTTCGCGGTCCGAGAAGCACTCTCCGGCCAACATGCCCAACTGCAGCAACAGCTCCCAAACCGAAGGAGCCAGGACCCAAAGACCTAGCTGGCCTGAAGGGCCCCCAGGGGGCCCCCAAGCAGCCCCTCTCCATTTGGGTCTGGGGGCTTTCGTTGGGCCGGGAACCTGGGAGATTCCTGCAAGGTTGCAGTTCGAGGCCCGAGAGGCACTCTCCGGCCAACATGCCCAACTGCAGCAACAGCTCCCAAAGCGAAGGAGCCAGGACCCAAAGACCTAGCTGGCCTGAAGGGCCCCCAGGGGGGCCCCCAAGCAGCCCCTCTCCATTTGGGTCTGGGGGCTTTCGTTGGGCCGGGAACCTGGGAGAATCCTGCAAGGTTGCAGTTCGCGGCCCGAGAAGCACTCTCCGGCCAACATGCCCAACTGCAGCAACAGCTCCCAAAGCGAAGGAGCCAGGACCCAAAGACCTAGCTGGCCTGAAGGGCCCCCAGGGGGCCCCCAAGCAGCCCCTCTCAATTTGGGTCTGGGGGCTTTCGTTGGGCCGGGGACCTGGGAGAATCCTGCAAGGTTGCAGTTCGCGGCCCGAGAAGCACTCTCCGGCCAACATGCCCAACTGCAGCAACAGCTCCCAAAGCGAAGGAGCCAGGACCCAAAGACCTAGCTGGCCTGAAGGGCCCCCAGGGGGCCCCCAAGCAGCCCCTCTCAATTTGGGTCTGGGGGCTTTCGTTGGGCCGGGAACCTGGGAGGTACCTGCAAGGTTGCAGTTAGCGGCCCGAGAAGCACTCTCCGGCCAACATGCCCAACTGCAGCAACAGCTCCCAAACCGAAGGAGCCAGGACCCAAAGACCTAGCTGGCCTGAAGGGCCCCCAGGGGGCCCCCAAGCAGCCCCTCTCCATTTGGGTCTGGGGGCTTTCGTTGGGCCGGGAACCTGGGAGAATCCTGCAAGGATGCAGTTCGCGGCCCGAGAAGCACTCTCCGACCAACATGCCCAACTGCAGCAACAGCTCCCAAACCGAAGGAGCCAGGACCCAAAGACCTAGCTGGCCTGAAGGGCCCCCAGGGGGCCCCCAAGCAGCCCCTCTCAATTTGGGTCTGGGGGCTTTCGTTGGGCCGGGAACCTGGGAGATTCCTGCAAGGTTGCAGTTCGCGGCCGGAGAAGCACTCTCCGGCCAACATGCCCAACTGCAGCAACAGCTCCCAAACCGAAGGAGCCAGGACCCAAAGACCTAGCTGGCCTGAAGGGCCCCCAGGGGGCCCCCAAGCAGCCCCTCTCCATTTGGGTCTGGGGGCTTTTGTTGGGCCGGGAACCTGGGAGATTCCTGCAAGGTTGCAGTTCGAGGCCCGAGAAGCACTCTCCGGCCAACATGCCCAACTGCAGCAACAGCTCCCAAACCGAAGGAGCCAGGACACAAAGACCTAGCTGGCCTGAAGGGCCCCCAGGGGGCCCCCAAGGAGCCCATATCAATTTGGGTCTGGGGGCTTTCGTTGGGCATGTATACCTGAGAGGTACCTGCAAGGTTACAGTTCGCGGCCCGAGAAGCACTCTCCGGCCAACATGCCCAACTGCAGCAACAGCTCCCAAAGCGAAGGAGCCAGGACCCAAAGACCTAGCTGGCCTGAAGGGCCCCCAGGGGGCCCCCAAGCAGCCCCTCTCCATTTGGGTCTGGGGGCTTTCCTTGGGCCGGGAACCTGGGAGGTACCTGCAAGGTTGCAGTTCGCGGTCCGAGAAGCACTCTCCGGCCAACATGCCCAACTGCAGCAACAGCTCCCAAACCGAAGGAGCCAGGACCCAAAGACCTAGCTGGCCTGAAGGGCCCCCAGGGGGCCCCCAAGCAGCCCCTCTCCATTTGGGTCTGGGGGCTTTCGTTGGGCCGGGAACCTGGGAGATTCCTGCAAGGTTGCAGTTCGCGGCCCGAGAAGCACTCTCCGGCCAACATGCCCAACTGCAGCAACAGCTCCCAAAGCGAAGGAGCCAGGACCCAAAGACCTAGCTGGCCTGAAGGGCCCCCAGGGGGGCCCCAAGCAGCCCCTCTCAATTTGGGTCTGGGGGCTTTCGTTGGGCCGGGAACCTGGGAGAATCCTGCAAGGTTGCAGTTCGCGGCCCGAGAAGCACTCTCCGGCCAACATGCCCAACTGCAGCAACAGCTCCCAAAGCGAAGGAGCCAGGACCCAAAGACCTAGCTGGCCTGAAGGGCCCCCAGGGGGCCCCCAAGCAGCCCCTCTCAATTTGGGTCTGGGGGCTTTCGTTGGGCCGGGAACCTGGGAGAATCCTGCAAGGTTGCAGTTCGCGGCCCGAGAAGCACTCTCCGGCCAACATGCCCAACTGCAGCAACAGCTCCCAAAGCGAAGGAGCCAGGACCCAAAGACCTAGCTGGCCTGAAGGGCCCCCAGGGGGCCCCCAAGCAGCCCCTCTCAATTTGGGTCTGGGGGCTTTCGTTGGGCCGGGAACCTGGGAGGTACCTGTAAGGTTGCAGTTCGCGGCCCGAGAAGCACTCTCCGGCCAACATGCCCAACTGCAGCAACAGCTCCCAAAGCGAAGGAGCCAGGACCCAAAGACCTAGCTGGCCTGAAGGGCCCCCAGGGGGCCCCCAAGCAGCCCCTCTCCATTTGGGTCTGGGGGCTTTCGTTGGGCCGGGAACCTGGGAGAATCCTGCAAGGATGCAGTTCGCGGCCCGAGAAGCACTCTCCGACCAACATGCCCAACTGCAGCAACAGCTCCCAAACCGAAGGAGCCAGGACCCAAAGACCTAGCTGGCCTGAAGGGCCCCCAGGGGGCCCCCAAGCAGCCCCTCTCCATTTGGGTCTGGGGGCTTTCGTTGGGCATGGAACCTGGGAGATTCCTGCAAGGTTGCAGTTCGCGGCCCGAGAAGCACTCTCCGGCCAACATGCCCAACTGCAGCAACAGCTCCCAAAGCGAAGGAGCCAGGACCCAAAGACCTAGCTGGCCTGAAGGGCCCCCAGGGGGCCCCCAAGCAGCCCCTCTCCATTTGAGTCTGGGGGCTTTTGTTGGGCCGGGAACCTGGGAGATTCCTGCAAGGTTGCAGTTCGCGGCCGGAGAAGCACTCTCCGGCCAACATGCCCAACTGCAGCAACAGCTCCCAAACCAAATGAGCCAGGACACAAAGACCTAGCTGGCCTGAAGGGCCCCCAGGGGTCCCCCAAGTAGCCCCTCTCAATTTGGGTCTGGGGGCTTTCGTTGGGCATGTATACCTGAGAGGTACCTGCAAGGTTACAGTTCGCGGCCCGAGAAGCACTCTCCGGCCAACATGCCCAACTGCAGCAACAGCTCCCAAAGCGAAGGAGCCAGGACCCAAAGACCTAGCTGGCCTGAAGTGCCCCCAGGGGGTCCCCAAGCAGCCCCTCTCCATTTGGGTCTGGGGGCTTTCGTTGGGCGGGGAACCTGGGAGATTCCTGCAAGGTTGCAGTTCGCGGCCCGAGAAGCACTCTCCGGCCAACATGCCCAACTGCAGCAACAGCTCCCAAACCGAAGGAGCCAGGACCCAAAGACCTAGCTGGCCTGAAGGGCCCCCAGGGGGCCCCCAAGCAGCCCCTCTCAATTTGGGTCTGGGGGCTTTCGTTGGGCCGGGAACCTGGGAGATTCCTGCAAGGTTGCAGTTCGCGGCCCGAGAAGCACTCTCCGGCCAACATGCCCAACTGCAGCAACAGCTCCCAAAGCGAAGGAGCCAGGACCCAAAGACCTAGCTGGCCTGAAGGGCCCCCAGGGGGCCCCCAAGCAGCCCCTCTCCATTTGGGTCTGGGGGCTTTTGTTGGGCCGGGAACCTGGGAGATTCCTGCAAGGTTGCAGTTCGAGGCCCGAGAAGCACTCTCCGGCCAACATGCACAACTGCAGCAACAGCTCCCAAACCGAAGGAGCCAGGACACAAAGACCTAGCTGGCCTGAAGGGCCCCCAGGGGGCCCCCAAGCAGCCCCTCTCAATTTGGGTCTGGGGGCTTTCGTTGGGCATGGATACCTGAGAGGTACCTGCAAGGTTACAGTTCGCGGCCCGAGAAGCACTCTCCGGCCAACATGTCCAACTGCAGCAACAGCTCCCAAAGCGAAGGAGCCAGGACCCAAAGACCTAGCTGGCCTGAAGGGCCCCCAGGGGGCCCCCAAGCAGCCCCTCTCCATTTGGGTCTGGGGGCTTTCGTTGGGCCGGGAACCTGGGAGAATCCTGCAAGGATGCAGTTCGCGGCCCGAGAAGCACTCTCCAACCAACATGCCCAACTGCAGCAACAGCTCCCAAACCGAAGGAGCCAGGACCCAAAGACCTAGCTGGCCTGAAGGGCCCCCAGGGGGCCCCCAAGCAGCCCCTCTCAATTTGGGTCTGGGGGCTTTCGTTGGGCATGGAACCTGGGAGATTCCTGCAAGGTTGCAGTTCGCGGCCCGAGAAGCACTCTCCAGCCAACATGCCCAACTGCAGCAACAGCTCCCAAACCGAAGGAGCCAGGACCCAAAGACCTAGCTGGCCTGAAGGGCCCCCAGGGGGCCCCCAAGCAGCCCCTCTCCATTTGAGTCTGGGGGCTTTTGTTGGGCCGGGAACCTGGGAGATTCCTGCAAGGTTGCAGTTCGCGGCCCGAGAAGCACTCTCCGGCCAACATGCCCAACTGCAGCAACAGCTCCCAAACCGAATGAGCCAGGACACAAAGACCTAGCTGGCCTGAAGGGCCCCCAGGGGTCCCCCAAGTAGCCCCTCTCAATTTGGGTCTGGGGGCTTTCGTTGGGCATGTATACCTGAGAGGTACCTGCAAGGTTACAGTTCGCGGCCCGAGAAGCACTCTCCGGCCAACATGCCCAACTGCAGCAACAGCTCCCAAAGCGAAGGAGCCAGGACCCAAAGACCTAGCTGGCCTGAAGTGCCCCCAGGGGGTCCCCAAGCAGCCCCTCTCCATTTGGGTCTGGGGGCTTTCGTTGGGCGGGGAACCTGGGAGATTCATGCAAGGTTGCAGTTCGCGGCCCGAGAAGCACTCTCCGGCCAACATGCCCAACTGCAGCAACAGCTCCCAAACCGAAGGAGCCAGGACCCAAAGACCTAGCTGGCCTGAAGGGCCCCCAGGGGGCCCCCAAGCAGCCCCTCTCCATTTGGGTCTGGGGGCTTTTGTTGGGCCGGGAACCTGGGAGATTCCTGCAAGGTTGCAGTTCGAGGCCCGAGAAGCACTCTCCGGCCAACATGCTCAACTGCAGCAACAGCTCCCAAACCGAAGGAGCCAAGACCCAAAGACCTAGCTGGCCTGAAGGGCCCCCAGGGGGGCCCCAAGCAGCCCCTCTCCATTTGGGTCTGGGGGCTTTCGTTGGGCCGGGAACCTGGGAGAATCCTGCCAGGTTGCAGTTCGCGGCCCGAGAAGCACTCTCCGGCCAACATGCCCAACTGCAGCAACAGCTCCCAAACCGAAGGAGCCAGGACCCAAAGACCTAGCTGGCCTGAAGGGCCCCCAGGGGGCCCCCAAGCAGCCCCTCTCCATTTGGGTCTGGGGGCTTTTGTTGGGCCGGGAACCTGGGAGATTCCTGCAAGGTTGCAGTTCGAGGCCCGAGAAGCACTCTCCGGCCAACATGCCCAACTGCAGCAACAGCTCCCAAACCGAAGGAGCCAGGACACAAAGACCTAGCTGGCCTGAAGGGCCCCCAGGGGGCCCCCAAGCAGCCCCTCTCAATTTGGGTCTGGGGGCTTTCGTTGGGCATGGATACCTGAGAGGTACCTGCAAGGTTGCAGTTCGCGGCCCGAGAAGCACTCTCCGGCCAACATGTCCAACTGCAGCAACAGCTCCCAAAGCGAAGGAGCCAGGACCCAAAGACCTAGCTGGCCTGAAGGGCCCCCAGGGGGCCCCCAAGCAGCCCCTCTCCATTTGGGTCTGGGGGCTTTCGTTGGGCCGGGAACCTGGGAGATTCCTGCAAGGTTGCAGTTCGCGGCCCGAGAAGCACTCTCCGGCCAACATGCCCAACTGCAGCAACAGCTCCCAAACCGAAGGAGCCAGGACCCAAAGACCTAGCTGGCCTGAAGGGCCCCCAGGGGGCCCCCAAGCAGCCCCTCTCCATTTGGGTCTGGGGGCTTTTGTTGGGCATGGAACCTGGGAGATTCCTGCAAGGTTGCATTTCGCGGCCCGAGAAGCACTCTCCGGCCAACATGCCCAACTGCAGCAACAGCTCCCAAACCGAAGGAGCCAGGACCCAAAGACCTAGCTGGCCTGAAGGGCCCCCAGGGGTCCCCCAAGCAGTCCCTCTCAATTTGGGTCTGGGGGCTTTCGTTGGGCATGGATACCTGAGATGTACCTGCAAGATTACAGTTCGCGGCCCGAGAAGCACTCTCCGGCCAACATGCTCAACTGCAGCAACAGCTCCCAAACCGAAGGAGCCAGGACCCAAAGACCTAGCTGGCCTGAAGGGCCCCCAGGGGGCCCCCAAGCAGCCCCTCTCCATTTGGGTCTGGGGGCTTTCGTTGGGCCGGGAACCTGGGAGATTCCTGCAAGGTTGCAGTTCGCGGCCCGAGAAGCACTCTCCGGCCAACATGCACAACTGCAGCAACAGCTCCCAAACCGAAGGAGCCAGGACCCAAAGACCTAGCTGGCCTGAAGGGCCCCCAGGGGGCCCCCAAGCAGCCCCTCTCCATTTGGGTCTGGGGGCTTTTGTTGGGCATGGAACCTGGGAGATTCCTGCAAGGTTGCATTTCGCGGCCCGAGAAGCACTCTCCGGCCAACATGCCCAACTGCAGCAACAGCTCCCAAACCGAAGGAGCCAGGACCCAAAGAACTAGCTGGCCTGAAGGGCCCCCAGGGGTCCCCCAAGCAGTCCCTCTCAATTTGGGTCTGGGGGCTTTCGTTGGGCATGGATACCTGAGATGTACCTGCAAGATTACAGTTCGCGGCCCGAGAAGCACTCTCCGGCCAACATGCTCAACTGCAGCAACAGCTCCCAAACCGAAGGAGCCAGGACCCAAAGACCTAGCTGGCCTGAAGGGCCCCCAGGGGGCCCCCAAGCAGCCCCTCTCCATTTGGGTCTGGGGGCTTTCGTTGGGCCGGGAACCTGGGAGATTCCTGCAAGGTTGCAGTTCGCGGCCCGAGAAGCACTCTCCGGCCAACATGCCCAACTGCAGCAACAGCTCCCAAACCGAAGGAGCCAGGACCCAAAGACCTAGCTGGCCTGAAGGGCCCCCAGGGGGCCCCCAAGCAGCCCCTCTCCATTTGGGTCTGGGGGCTTTCGTTGGGCCGGGAACCTGGGAGATTCCTGCAAGGTTGCAGTTCGCGGCCCGAGAAGCACTCTCCGGCCAAGATGTCCAACTGCAGCAACAGCTCCCAAAGCGAAGGAGCCAGGACCCAAAGACCTAGCTGGCCTGAAGGGCCCCCAGGGGGTCCCCAAGCAGCCCCTCTCAATTTGGGTCTGGGGGCTTTCGTTGGGCCGGGAACCTGGGAGATTCCTGAAGGTTGCAGTTCGCGGCCCGAGAAGCACTCTCCGGCCAACATGCCCAACTGCAGCAACAGCTCCCAAACCGAAGGAGCCAGGACCCAAAGACCTAGCTGGCCTGAAGGGCCCCCAGGGGGCCCCCAATGAGCTCATCTCCATTTGGGTCTGGGGGCTTTTGTTGGGCCGGGAACCTGGGAGGTACCTGCAAGGTTGCAGTTCGCGGCCCGAGAAGCACTCTCCGGCCAACATGCCCAACTGCAGCAGCCCCGCTGATTATGCCCAGAGCAGTTTCAGTGTGCCAGTGCTGTCAGCAAGTTCAGCCCAGCCCCTGTGCCTCCAAACCAATGGTGTCCTCACACCAGCACACGATACAGCTGTTTCTCAAGGCTTTAGTATTTCCTTCCTCAGCTTCTCTTTTGCTTGTGCTTCCTGCAGGTTTTACAGAGGGGATTTTAAAAGGGTGGGTGAACTGATACTGTATGAATTGTGCTCACTCTGTGTAAGGATATTTTTAGCAGAATCCATCTCTCAATCCAATTCTTTGCCATGTACACACTGAGGAAAATTAGATGCCTTTAAGGTATCATTATTAACTTCATTTGATTTCTGGTTCCTTTAGCAGAGATTTAAGTATGCTAAGCCTCTTTTAAGAACATTTTAAAAGATCAACAATTGCAATAATTATTTTTATTAGTAGAGTGACAAAGAAGCAGCAGTTCAGTTTGCTTTATTTGGTACTAGCCAAATGCTAAATTGTGCCTAGTATCATTACTTGTCCTTTAATCAGGAGTCTTCTGGTTTTTTTAATAGATCTGACTAAAAGACTTGATCCTGCTGCCAGAAAAACTTAGTCTACCCTTCTTTTTATTTAATAAATTCACTGTTATTTTATTGAATAGAAATGATGATATATTTTTCAAGGTATTGCATATGTTCAAAAACACTGTTATGATGATAATACAGGATTTCAGAAGTCAATTGCTGTGTTCCAATAGCACAGGTATTATTAATTATTTAAAGATGAATTCAGTTTTATAAGAAAGCCAAAACCAAATATCGATTCAATTTCAACTTTCAACATGCAAACACCTTAGAAGTAAAAAATGTCCTTTTGAAGAACTGGTCAGTTGTAACATATAAAGTAAAATCTATTTTTAGCTGCTTATTTTAATTTTTCAAAGTAAAAACTTATTTTATACTCTCTATATTTTTAAAAGTCATTTAAGTAACTTTGATCAGATCAAACTGTCCATTTTCCAAGATTCAAGAGGTGAACTGAAATAGCTCTGTCCTGCTAACGTTGCAGGAAATAAAACTTCAGACCAAGAGACACCCTTAATTCTGGTTTCTCACGGGAAGAGTTTTCACTCCTAAGCAATTAAAAGGTACACACAATCTTCCTGGTTTCAGTTTCAATCATCTACCACTTTGATTGAACTCAGGACAATTTTACATCTGTAAAATGTTTTACAAGTCACTTGTTAAATGCACCTGAGGAATTCCAGGACCCAAATAGGGTTCATGTTAGAGAAATCTATGGACTTGCTCAAGATGGAGGAGTTTCATACCTGCAAAGAAGCAGGACTCCAAGTATTGGCCGTAATCACCATAGTCCTGCTTTGGATAATTTCCCTATGCAAACACAGAGATTTGAAGACGTGGTATCTTAACACAAAAGATTGCACTCTTTCCCTTTGAACAAGACAATATGCTTACTTGATATAAAGAACACAAACAATATGGCTCAGACCATAAAAGAGAGTGACAGCTGTGCAATTAGTAGCCATAGAACCATAAATGCCTGTGAGAAGCTGGGGAACACGCGCACGCGGCTGGTGCCAATCTGCATATATCACAGTAATTAACAAAAGTCCCTTGTTTGAGTAATAAAGGAAACTTAATTTTAAACCAGGAAAGTGAAAATTTAGGAATCCTTGAGTGTCATTTGTTTTGAAATGTAACCACTTCCAATACATCAGTTGAGTATGTTCAGATTTCCAGGGGTCATTCTGCTGCAGTTCTGTTCATAGCGCATGTGTAAAAAATACGGTATTTGATATCATTGTGCTCACGCTGTCAGAAGACCCAGAAGTTGCCTTTTCTGCTGGCTTGTATTGCCACAAAACATTGCAAAGGACTACCTAGGTTTTGCTTTCATAAACACTAAACCTTCGAAATTGCACAGGAATCAGTCATGATAGGTGTCTGATGGCTGAAAATGGATCAAATGCAGAAAATGCAAATGCTTTATGATAAATTCATACAGATGAAAGAAATTTATAATGGAGGGAAGTCTCTTTTAGTGGTAGGTTATACTTTAGTATGCCAAGAGTGATTCAGTGTTCCTCAGAAGGTAATTTGTGAAATAGTGTTATTCCATATTTGATGCCTAAAAAAGTGAGATACTATACTTGCAGGGCACCACATTACCAGTGCTCAGGCCCTTTTAAAACATGAAATTTCACTTTTTGTCTTTCTGATAAGGTAAAATTTACTAAGATAACTGCAGTAACAATTCCAGCGGTGACTGGTGTTTACTCTTGTGACACAGGAGTCAGAATAAATGCCAGGGAAAAGATAAAGCTCTGATTTTATCCCACGGGATAAAAAAAAAGGGGAGGGGGAAATTTTCAGAATTAAAGCACTTACAATAACAAATCTAATTTCCAAAAGCAATGATTATCTACATTTCTTACTACTGAAAATATCTTTGTCGGCTGAGATGCTTTGAATATGCCTAGTACTAAAGGAATTAACTGGAGAGAAGCTAAATTTTCTTGAGTTTCTCTACGCAGAGAGCCCTTGCTACTTTGGCCTGCATAGTATGTTAATCTAGAAGTCTGTAAATTCCTTGTATGAACTAGACATGGGTTTATGTTCTTTCACCTGAAAACATTTGTGTTTCTATGTGGGATCTTTTCAAAGAAAAAAACCCGAAATATGGCATTTGTTGAATGAGCACTTGCTTAACTATGGGCTTCCTGTACAGCAAATGAATTAAGTTTGAAGTATTACCTTACTAACACTCTCCTGACAACACAGAAGACCTAAGTTTAGTGTAGGTGCTTCCAAGGGCAGACTGAAACTACAATGAATGTCAGTGCCAGCATCTTTTAAGCACCATTGCTGTTATCAATAAGAAAATACAGCCTGTGTTATACTGTACTTTGAGAATACATTTGGTTTAAATGGACAAATATCCCCTGGAAATCAGTCATGTTTTAATATGGTTTTTAACCTTGGTTTCTCATCATACAGTTGACATCTCTATTTCTCAGCAAGCTTCTACCCTTTCCAATTCACAGGTAGACTTATTAAGTGATGTTCAGATCAGAACAGCTTCTATCAAGGGCTGCATTCATTAACTACCGCATGTCTGAAGATACCTCTGTCAGTAGTCCTGAGTATGCCTTTTCCATTTGACCACACACACAGAGCTGTACTTTTAGGGAAATGCTTTCAAGACAAAATATTTGTAAAGAATATTTGTTTTTCTTCTCCCTGCCCCTGAGCTAAACACTCTCAGAAGCTGTTAAAAAAAATGTGAGCACTCTAACTTCATTCTAATCAACTTCAAATGCAAATGACTGAGGCTGCAGACTTTCTCAAGCAGAAAGCACAGAAAATTGCTACTAAAATCCCCACTGCTCTTTCAGCAATACCACCGAATGGAAAGGAATAAATTGCATGGACGTTAAATACACTTTGCAGAATACTCTGTTTATTTATACACTTCAGTAGTCTCTAGAAGATTTAGAGTTTTTACTTGTGTAATTAACCTATTGACCTCATGCAAAAAAAAAGTACACAAACAATATGTATCTCTTACTAGTTAGCTATTTCAATGAATATGAATATTGATTTCATTGTTTCAAATGCTGCACAAAGAGTTTTCAAATTAAAGGAAAAAAAAAAACCTAAAGAGATGTGACTGGTAGCCAGGAAATCCTTCTTTATGGTCCTCCCATTCACTACCTCCTTCTTCAGTTTTTAATGAAACTGATTTTGCCACATTTTGGCGATCACAAATGCATAAATATATGAGTGAAACAACAATAATTTATTAATAAAGCTAAATCATCAACACAGATTTGGAGCATCTAAAATGTGGGGATGGCAGTCTTCACATCAGCTCCATTCCTTTGAAGCTTTCATGTTAATTGGAGAACTAACCTTCAAGATTACACTAGTAATTTTATAGCTGTAGTCACAATATGCTTAAACATTGATTTTTATAATCCTTCATCAAGAAGGGAGTAAAATAACAGAAATGTTGGCTAATTAGGACACACTTTCCACACATTTTTGTACAGGACAGTTGATATTTTTCGCAGCTTTTACTAAATATTTAGATGTTGGATGATTCTGAAACAGGCCTGTGGATGAACAGAACAATGAAGTTGTTGACAGCTTTGGCTTCTTGTTTGCTATACTGTTGTGTCCTGGTTGCAGGTTAACTCCTTGTTAGCATGGACACCTGCTAATGCTTGTGCAGTTTGCTGGGTGTCTCTTCTGGGGCACAGCTGGGTTTCTACTTTCTGACACGGTAAAAAAATATCTCTCTGCCTCTGTAAGGCCAGAAATCATCATCCAAAACTGTACTGACACATGAAGTTAAGAAAAGACACTCGTGCTCCTATCCTATGAATGGATGTACCATTTCTGGAATGTCTGGTTATCTTGGATTGAGATAAATTTAGTATTTCTGATATATATGTACTCTCATATAGCCCTAGTGCAAAAAAAGTTCAAGTACGTTATGTGATGACAGATGCACCCTCATTGTCAATTGACTACTTCACAGGTATTTGTGGCTCTAGGTTTGAAAAAATTGTCCTGGCCCTTAACTAATATAACAGTTTAGCATAATAGTTCCCAAGGATTTTTTTTTTCCATGTGGACTGCAATTACCTAAAAAGTACTATCTCAGGGATCCCCTGTTCTCTTGTTAAAAACATTTCTCTAAATTACTTGCAAAACCTGCTTACATAGGAGAAAAAAAAAAGGGAAACAATTTTATTCTCCTTTTTTTTTTCGCTCCTGCTTAATCCCATGTAGAATCAAATACTAAGGCATTGGAGAAATTAACCTTTTAGCCCAACTTTGCAGCAGAATTTTGCACCTAAAGAAACAGAAGCATGCTTATGTGACTGGTCATGGTAGTTTGAAGATGGTGATACCAATGATATGGATATTTTTAAAAAGTCTTTAATAGTATTTTTTTTCATACATTAAAAAATAATGCTTGAACAATCTTGAAAATTAAGTATGAACCAATCACTAGCAATAGTTTTGTGTGATGATGCTCCTTTGGTTTTTTTCCCCCATGGTTTGAAATCTTTGCAATAAATCTGAGCAGCTTCTTGAAATCCCTATGCCTGCCTTGTAACAGTGAAGCTGCAGTTGGCCCATTAGTCATCCTGAGTGGGGTAAAAGCTGAATTATACTTCCCTGAAATATCTATGAGGGAAACATCATGGTTCAGGGATGCTTGTGGGATTGGTGTATTAACAGATCCCTGTAATGATAATTCTCTTTCTGGGAAGAGTGGGAATTCCTATGGCTGTAAAGGCAACAAAGCTATTCTTAGCCCTTGGCAATCTCTCATTAGCTACAGGTATCTACTGCCTAAAGTGATGGACAGGAGGAGGTGGCTAACACCCCCCTGCCCCTTTGCCATCACTCCCATATTAATAGGGCTCAGATTGAACTGTACCATATAGCATATCTGACCTGTGGAACAGCCCTGGTAAGTGCTGGTTTTGGAGAAAATTGTGACATGCTTCAGCTACCAGAAGTAAAACTGCAAAATTTGATTCCTAGCTCATTTAGAAACTTTTCCTGGCTTTGGCAAGTTTGTTGTTGTTCTCTTAACTGGGAAATGAGACTAGTGTGGTACTAAGAATATGATTTTTTTTTTTTTAATATTCTGTAATGAAAAATCTACTCAAAATATATGGATTAATATTAATTCATGCATCTTTATGTATGTATCAACATATTTCAAATAAATAAAATTATGAAAAAACCCACTGGACTGGTTGCAGCAGCTTTTCAGGATGTGTATTTGCTTTAAATATGGCAGGCATTGTTTTCTCCTGTGAATTTTAAACAGAGTTGAAATAACTAGACCTCTGGAAATTATCTTTCAGAGTATATGTGGGAGGGGAGATGATCATTTAAGTAACGGAAGAAAATGGCCAATATTTTGTAATGAAAGCTTTGACCCACCCTCTGGGGAAGACAGGTTGCCTTGTGGGTGAGTGACTTTACCTGCCAGTCATACAGATGATTCAATAAGTGATGCCTCTCCCTGAACCCCAAGCCATGTGCTGATCTTAATGTGGTGCCTGGTCAAATCAGAAACATAAAACTCAATCTGTCTCTAAAAAGAGCTGACTGTAGAGAGGAAGGAATGACTAAAATGTAAGGGAGGAGGAAAAGTTTGTGCTTGAAAGGGCCTCAACATTTAAATGTTAACAAGCAGATAACAAAACCAGGAGAAAAACCTATAGGAAACAATCCAATAGCTATAAAATGACAGGTCCCAACTCCCCAACAATCAGATGCTACCAGGTAATTAAATATTTTATATATAGAAATAAAACATATTTTTATTTTATAGGTATATACTGTGTAGGGCTCTGTAACATGTCCCTCTGATCTAAAGTTTAGTCAGATATAAGGCAGTGAAATGAAAGTCACAGCAAAGCTGATACATTAAACTGAAAAGGTCAGAGGGCTGATTTATAATGTTAGGAGATTTCTTGCTGGTTTTGGTCTTCAGAATTTAACTAAGAACTTCTGTCTGAAGAGTCAGAATAGATTTTAAAAAGTATTTTGAAAACCCCTGGAGGTTTTGGAGTGTTTATTTTGGGGGGGGGGTGAGCAGGGAAGGGGTCTGTTTGTTTTGGGTTCTGTTTTGGTTTGGGCTGTTTGTTTGCTGGGATATTTTTGTTGTGCTTGTTTTTCCACAAAAGAGAGAAAGGAAACAATCTAGGATTGTTTTACACTAAAAATATGCTATTAATTTGGAAAATGGCAATAGATTAATATGCTTTTGAGTATTACAATGAGATGAATAAAGGTGGCTTATGAGGGAAGTGAAGTCTGTTATAGACTGTGAGTAACAGAGAGCTCATTTTGGTGGTCTGAGTTATTCTGCTTGAAAGCTCAAGGTAGCTTCCAGAGGATTTGGGAGTGCAGCAGTAATGTACCCCAATATACATTTTTGAAATGCTCTTTATCTGATGGGCTAGTCAATCCTAATACCTGGGCAATTAAAGAGGAATGAAACTGGTCTACTCTCTGGTTCACTTCTTGAAATAACAGCAAATGAAGGATTCTTTGTCTCCATCTCTCTCCAAGAGTACAGTCCAAACTGGACTCTAATCCAGTCTATTGGAACACTATTTTACAGGACTGGGTCAGCACACCTTAAGACCTTCCTTGACTTTTTTTTTCCATTGATGGAAACTGTAGTGGCTTTAAATATTTCAAGCCTGTTGAGGTTCATGGGACTATGGTAGTTCAGGACAAAGGAAGCCTCTCTATGGATATGGATTTGTCTGAACTCAACTGTCCTGAACATTTCAGTAAAATTGTATATACGAGGACTGGAGCTAGTGCAAGTGTGAGAACTGAATTTGTAATGGAACATGCAAATCATCTGATTTTATTTTGCACTGGATTGAGAACTCTACCAAGGTAAGCAGGATGGTATGATAATGCCTTGACATGTTGTACCAGGTTTATGTGAGATCTGGTACAGCATCACTCTGCCAAGTCATGCATCTCCTTTATGTGATGATGCCTCCTTGTAGGCTACAGATGGGAACCAAAGTTCAGTTGCCTTCTTATGTATTCACAATCAAGTTCATCTATACATGTATTAAATTTCACAACATTTTAAGATCCAAAGTACAGATACTCCACCTTCTCAGACATCGAGCTATATCAGTTTTCTATAAACAAGTAAGATATCAATACAACAAAGCTGAAAGGAAGCAAAAGCAACACATTGCACCTCAAAATAGAAATAATAGAACTCATTGAGTATATGATATTAAAATTGGGATATATGAAATAAATTTACCATTGTTCTTTAATGTCGTTAACCTATAATAATAAATGCCACTTTACTAAAATAGTAACAGTTACCTAATACACAAGCTTATACCATTGTTCAAAGTAGAGATGCACAAATGGCATTAGCATATGCTATGAAGGAAGCCTCTATATTAAGCTTCAGGGACGCTTTGCTTTTCCGGAGCTAAAACCAGGATTACACATGGACATGAACTTAAAATGTAATATAATGAAGGAGACTTGGATAAATCATCCCAAGCATTTGGCCCCCTCCACTACAGCAATGTTCTTGGTTTTTAGCAACAAATATCCTTTACCTAAATGTGGCAACACTGCAATTTTATAGCAGTTCATTTTTGGCAATTAGTACTCTTTTTTGGCTTTAATGTTTCCTAAGGTCCTGTTGATTTCTTTTCAGAGAGAGGCAAATCCATGTTTTCTCTATATTAAAAAATGTGGAAAGGAACAAGTTGGGAAAAAAGAAATCTCCCAAAAGCACAATTTCCAGTCAATGATTATAGTTCATATTTAAAGAAAACATCATATGGAAAAACCTCATTTAAGAGAATGAAAGATAATTGTGAAGATGAATAACACATTAGACAAGAGGAGGAATCACAAAGGATGACAGATTCAAAAGGACTGATGTCTTCATAGCCTTCTCCAAGGATGCAGAGCAAGACCGGTTGTAATTTGCTGACTCTCACGGTGGCAGAGGAGCATCTTTTAAAGTTGAAGAAGAGCTTAACAAGAAAGTATTAAGACAGAACTCTAATTTAACAGGATCTTCCTTTCTCACACACAGGATTCATGTTCCTAATTAATGCAAATTAGAGTTGAACTCAGTACTATACAGCAATTACTTTTTTTGGCATTACAAAGAGAGTTCTATCTAAGTGCACACAAGGACATGCCTACTGTTTATGCATAATACTATGCTGAAAGGCAATTTTTTAATGTCAGTGTCAGCCCTGCCCTAAAAGTGATTTCAGAAGCTACACATCAGATTCCTTCTACAATCATATTGGTATAGATCTTACATAAGAGTATTAGTACATGAGAACACCCCAAACTGCTTTTTCTTTAACATGATTTGCATGTGCACGTAAATAAGATTTTAAGATTTCTGAGACTTGAAAAATCTGACAATCTGCTAGTGAAAATCACTCATCCATGGGTGAAAGTTGAGGTTCCTTCCTGTCAGTGCTGCGCTGATCCAGAGCTTAGATATCATACTTTAGCTTGATGGACCTTTCATTCTCAGGAAAGTACTTAACAGGTGACTGAAAATAGGATGCAGGCTCTCTCTTCACAAGCAGTCACATGGAGGTGGAAGTTACACCAAGAGATGTTTTAGTTCAATGCAAGAAATACGTTTTTTTACAGTGATTTACTTGACCAACCTTCCCAGGGACGTGTCAGAGTCCTCATAACTGGAGGCTTTCAAGATGCAAAAGGAACATCCATCTCCATGCCAATCCGGTTATGATGATGAGATACTTGGTAGATAGAGGTGAGAGGCTCCCTGAATCAGCCACAAATCAGTAGGCTCAAGCTGGTAAGTACTACTGGGGTGCTGTCACACAGCTTGTGTTTGAGACTGATCAATCATGCCAGTCTGCAAAAGAGCACACAGACACGTCCTCTGAGCCCTTACAATATGCTTGAGTGGAAGAGAACTGTATGCTTCAAGGTTGTAGAAGACACAGGCAAGGCATGTTACATGGGATCGTTAAGGATGGGCCTAGGAGAGCTTCATGGAATTAAAGAGACAAAACTAGGGAGAAATAGGAAGACCTGTCAGAATTTAATCTATTATTTAGTATTATTTCTACCTTTATTCTAAATGAAGTAAAAGAACAGCACAAAGCACAAGGAATAAAGTAAAAGCAACAAGGTTTCCACAGCTAGTTTAAGACAGAGTGCGTTATGAGTTCTGCTCCCTGCCAAGAAACCAAAATTATATATTGATGTACACATCCTTGCTTTTGCAGGAGTAGGATTCTGATGAGCATAAAACATCAGTAGCAGTGAACTGTGTAGGCAGGATGACAGTGTGTCATTTTTGAATTCTTGGTAAACAACTACATATGCTGCCCTCTTGTATACATGAAAATAAATCCCCGTGTCTAAGGTATAGAGGAATCCTTCCTGTGGAAGCAGAACTGGTCTCATCACGTAGTAACATCAATATTTTGAAAAAGTTAAATTACTTTTTGATTTACAAGATGAGAGGGCAAAAAGGAATCTCACAAACCGTTACTTTTTCAGAAGCTATAGCTCAGAAATAGTCAAGTGGAATGTTCTTTTAATTTGTATTAATTCCACATTGAATCCTGTACATCCAATTTTAGCCTAGCACATTTTTACAGCTGAATGTACAGCTGGGACCTCTGGAAATAAGAGCTTTTATTATGGAAATGCTGGCATAGTTTTAGCTAGGGTCGGCACACGTAGCCTACTGTAATGTGCTTTAAAACTTGAGATGGAGACCAGAAGTCTGAGGCTTAACAGTAGCAAACCCTGTATGCCTGAAACACAAGCCTCCCCAAAAATGTCATGCAAGACTGCTGCTCCTGGCATAACTCTCATTGAGTTAAAAGGTCAAAATGAACCTCATTGTGCTTGTTTAAAAAGTAGACAGTAACAGGAAATGTATTGATTTGCAGATACAAATAAAAATTTTCAGAATGAGAAGATGTTGAAGAGCATAACAAGTCACACCTGGGTACATATGAAACTATGTGATTGGTTAAAGAAAATTTAGGTGTGTTAAAATGGGTAAATGCTAATATTTTGAAACTGCTGATTTGGTTACTGACCAAAGATTCCTCAGCCAAAAAAAAAAAAAAAAAAAAGAAAAAGAGTAGTGGAATGTCAAAGCACTTTAATTTCTATGTCTGCGTAATTTTATACTAACAGGTGAGACAGTCTGGTCAGGATGAGACGATGGACTGATACTGCAGCAAATGATCTGAGAAAATGAGTTCTCTTTGGCAAGGTTCATAAGGCAGTTGTAAAAATGCCTGATCATCTCATTAATGTGGGTTTAAAATGAGAGTTCAGGATTACGAGTATAAAAAGTGTTGATTATCAGATAAATGGAGTCAGATGGACAATGACGTCCCTTCTCATTTTTACTGTGTTTAATGGAAAGTGACTTTGCACACATTTTCTACATATGAATACAGTCCTTTCATTTTCTGTCCTTTCTTATTTCTCACTTTATTCCTTATCTTCCTATTTTTCATTCACCTTCTCCTACGCTTCTCAGCTCAATGCAGCTGTTCATTATGTCTCCCTCCCCCGGTCATTTCACACAGGATAAATTGACACTCTGAGCTCTGCGTTAGTCTGCCATCTCCAGATGCACAAACGCTTGCCTAGCTGGGGCTGTGTAACTAGTAACACACTAGTGCTGGTGTGGACATGGTCTAAATCTAGGAGGATAATCCTTGATCTCTCCCACAGCTGTTACTGAAGGAGAAATGCATTTTCTTGCAATTCTGACGATGGTGGTTGCAAGTGATTACTGCACAGAGCTGTGGAGTGTCTGTTTCCAACTCAGGCATTTGAATAAAGGAATAATGAGAATAAATGCAGAATAGATTTTGGGGAATGCTTTCATGTATACTAAGCGAGGTGTTTGGTCTGAGAAACCTGTCACCCATCCTAAATGTCCACATGGACATCACCTAAACTTCATTAATTTATCTTTACCTTTTTTCTATCCAAGTTTTACCCAATTCTTTAAGACATTTATGATTTCCATGCAGGGAAATTCAGGTCCTTTGGATTGTCCCAATGCTTCCTGGTACAATCTGTGATATAAAAATTCTACAGTTTTGTAGTTAAAATTTCCCATTTTTTAAATCCCTGTCCTGGTTTCAGTCAGGATGGAGTTCACTTCATTTGTAGCAGCGGATGGAATGCTGTGTTTGAGAGTTAAAATGAAAACAGTGCTGATAACACCCTGATGTTTTTAGTTGCGGTCAAGCAGTCAAGGACTTTCTCAGCTCTTCATATTTCTCTATTAATGAGGAAGGAGGGGACAAAGCCAGGACAGGTGCCCCAAATTGGCCAAAGAGAGTATTCCATGACAATTACGTCCTGCTCTGTATAAAGGGGGGCTGATGGGAGGAGGAGCGGGGCGGCTCCAGGATGTGCGGTTTTGGGGGGATGATCAGGTTCCGGGACAGCTCTGGGTGGCACGGCCTGAGCTGTGGGTTGGGTGAGACACTGCATTGGGTATCAACAGCTTCATATAATTTTGCTCTAAAGTCCTGTTAGCTTTGTTATATTTTACCTTTCTGCTATTCTAGTAAACTCTCCTTATCCCAACCCACGGGCTTTTGGTTTCTTGGTTTTGGGTTGTTATTTGCCCCTTCCTTCTCCCTTCCCTTTCCTCACCCCCACCACACACCTCTCCCCCTCCTCTTTTCCTTTAAAGAGCAGGCAGCTGCGTGGATCTCAGCTCTCAGCCGGAGTGAAACCACGACAATCCCTTCATCAGAACCACAGTTTCTGCTCTGAATTGATCAGTTTTGATTGGTTATCATCAACAATGTAGAGATTTCTGCTTGCTCAAAATAGTTTACACCAACACATATAAGTATATATATGTTCTTCAGGCCTTGTTAACATGTCATTTAGAACTCACAAATATGCGTAGTGTATTGCAGACATCATTTATGTTCAAATCTTAATCTTAAAGAAGTATAGATTTGCTTAATATTTTAAAATATCATGTATTATACACTGAATTTTACCTATGTTTTCCCAGTTTCAAAGTGTAGCACCTGTAGTAGGTACACTGTGGACTTGGAGGAGATACTGTTTTGAAAGGCTGTAGCAGATGAGCCTTTCTATGGGAGCATTTACACTCCCTTTTTGATCACTGCTTCCCAGAATCTTCTAGAAACTACAAAATGTATTTTAAAAATTAATCATTAGAAAATACTGATGTAAAACTGAAGGTCATAGTTGTGTACAAATTAGTGATAATGAAATCATCAAGTGTGCAGATTAGATGTTCAACAGTGGTAGTTGAACCCCAGTGAGCTCTAGAAGTAAAATAATGCACATTAAAGTGTTTGAATCAGCATGAACAAAAAACGGATGGTCACTCTGGTACCCCTTAGCATAGATTCTCACTAGGCAATAGGTCAGCAGTAAAACAATTCCCAAGAAACCTCAACTTTCTAAATCAGAACTTTTTAGCTAAGTGTATAAGATCAGTACAAGTTATACAGGTTTGCAAATAATGGATATGGGAAATTTATCATGTTTATATTATATCTGAGGAGAGGTGGACAAGCATAAATGTCATGAAGAATATATTCTGAAGTGAGAAATATTTTTAAATAGTGGATTTTTATACACACAGCATGAAAAGAAGTAAAATGGTATGAAACCAAATTTTATATATCTTGTTGTACAATGAGCCAGTAAAATCAATGGTATTTGGCAAATATGTGTGTATGTGTGCATGTGATTGGCTTAAATATATGTTCAGGTATTTGGGTGAGAAGCCTCGTTTGTGCTTGCCAAAAGCTACATAAATCCCAGCTCAGGTACAAGATGAAGATGGTGGAGCCAGTTTTTCCAAGCCAGAGAAGTTGGGTGCTTATTTTAGCCTGGAATGATTTCAAAAGTGACACTACATCAGTACTAAAAGAATGCTAAAGCAATATAGCTAGAGTCAGCATCTCGTCGTGGTTATTCCCAGTTGAAAAGTGCACTGATAACAAAGAAAGGGAAAGTTACTTACCAATAACCAATTTCTTTTGAGCTATCTTGTACGCATATCTTGCTTTGCAAGTGATCATTTACTAAGGCTCTTGAAGTCAAGGACTTTTTTTCCCCCCCTTCTTTTGCACTATCTAGAGAGATTACATATTTTCCAGTCTCTGTACTCATTTCATTCTCAGACATGAAAGACATGCCTGCAGTAAGACCTTCCCTTAGCTATCAACTACATATTTCTCCAACATAAAGAGACTTCCAGAGAAAACACAGGGAGATCTGGAAGTGAATGCATGAATCTCAGAAGAATCTCAAGCACTGTTAAATATCCCTTTCTTATTTGAGTGTTTGCTTCATGAACATTCATGCCCTCTTGTGTGTTTGTAGGAAGATGTTTAGACTCTCCGGTGAAGACTGGCTTAACTTCTGGACATTCATTCATAGAATTAGTCTGAGGTTTAGAAACTACTCTATATTCATTCATTTCCTTTTGAAGGTAGTGAGCAAGATACTTCACTGGATATATGCAGGTCTATAGATTTTGAATGATTGCACTTCCTTGTTGAATCAATAATGCACAATTAATGTTTCATTTTCCTCAAGAATTCAGGAAATCAGATAGAAGTTTAAACCCAGTTCTTATTTATTTAGAATCTAATTTATCATATATGAACTCAGTTCCAATATTTTCTTTCATAGCCATTAAGAAAAACAAATACCCACATAGGTAAGAACTGAGACGGAATCAAATCTTTTAACCATTTTAATGTATCCAGTTTGGTATCTTTAAATGTAAATATATTTACATATATATTTGTTGCACAAATGATATGGACTTGTTCTTTTAGTTAATTGAGAAGTATTTATCACTCATTTTGTCTTATATGAATTGTGTTCAGTAATTCCATAGAAATGTTTCCTACAATTTCAAGCTTCTGAGCAGTTTTTAAATAATTATAATTTGATTAAGCCATCACCTTGGCATATTCCTTCCCTAACTGGAATCCTCTGCTCTCAATGACATTGGGCAGAGATACAAGAGAGAACATTTACTCATAGGTTAATAAAAAACCTCAAGATCTGACATTTTGTGAACTATCAACTTAAAAAATTGTTTTATGACATTGGGAATGCAGTAGTTACACTTGGCTTCAGACTAGTTCAAATATTAGACCTTAATATGACAGTATTGCTAACTTTTTTTAGGTTTCTCAAGATGTTCCTAAAATTCATACTTACACGTATGGTCTTCACACAATACACATAAAATTTTATTTTGTTTAAATTCAGACTCCCTGTAGCCTGGTTCCAAAGACCCAATGCCTGTTTGCAGCTGGAGTGCATTACGTGATTCCATCTTCTACTTTAGTTTAATATAAAAAACCCCTGTTACAAAAATCCAGTTTAAACTTTCTAGGAAGTCTTCACAATGCAAAACAAAACACAGTAAATGGGAAACTTCCTTAAATTACATTGATACTTCTGTCTCAAAGACTGTTTAGGTACACACAATGTAACTCTGCAGAATGAATTCACATGAATTTTAGTCCGTTATGCATATATTAGTCTGATTCATGCATTTCTGTAGCTTCTAGGGTAAGAAGCTATTTAAAGCTTAGTTTTCTGGAAAAGGGTTTGTCTTTTCTCAGCTAGCCACATTTCTGTATATCTCTGTGTTTCACTACGCTGTGGTACAGTATAGGGGGAAGGTTAAGCCCTAAAAGTTACTGAAATGCATTGTGTCAGTGAGAGAATACTCTCTTTACTAGAAACTAGGCACTTTATTTTGTTGCCTTTATTTCAGGCAGTGTGAAACTTGGGGTTTTGAGTTGCTGTTAAAAGCTACACAAATTCTTTTAATTAAATAATTATTTTGCTGATAGTATCCAATCTGATGTATGGCTGAAAGTTCAGCCGCTATTCAGGGTTGAAGCCATTTTGTCCTTAGTGTTAACCTAGTTTTCATAACTTTTTCACTGTGGTAGAGTTAGCTCAATGAGAGGAGAATATCTGTAACAAGTAGACAGTATTCCAGATTACAGATCAAATCTGATTAGCTCAGAGTAATTACTTTGAAATATTTTTTGGGTTTTATCCATTTTTTTATCCCCAGATAAAAAATGTATTTCTTTGTCCCTGAATCTAGCAATGGCAAGGACAAAAATTACACAAACCCCAGTGATGCTTGCAGTAGGCAGCAATGAAGGAAATGTTTTCACTAATTTGAAAAAAAAATAATGAGCAAGACCTTATTTGATGTTTTGGTTAGAAGACCACATAGTATTTAGGGTTTTATTAACCATATAATTCCGCTAATATCCAATATTCAACTCAGGCCTCAATATTATATAAATGACTTTGAACTTCATGCCTCAAATTTATAAGATAAAATATACAAACAACCATGAGACCTCCAAAAAGTTAACTCAAATTATATTGGAGTCAAGATTTCTTTACTGTTTCATAATCTGTCTTTGCCATGTTGCTTCTGACTGTGGCCACCTGACTTGACCTGCTGTCACTCAGATAGTCTTCAGACTGTCTGGGGGTGTTTTTTATCATTTTAATCACAGGGCATTATCGAAAATATTTGAGTGTAGATGAAAATGAAATGTTTTGTGGATTGTATCAGCTGATCATATTGTAATTGTAAGAGGTTCTAGGAAATTTTAGTTTTTCCTAAAATATCATAGTTTTTCTGATAGTAATGTTTATTTTAATTGTACTTGTAATTCTTTCTTCATCAGTTGAAAGACTTCAAGATAAAATCACCATGCACCCACAGTTACAGATTTTTTGTTTTTACAGGATTGTAAAGAAAAGATATATGGGGGTTTTTTGGTAAAGGTCCTAAAACGTATTTTCTATAAGTCAAGAACACTGACTAGTACTTAGTGGTTTTTTAAGATATTAGAGATCTTAGTCCCTCCATACAGTTGTCATGCCTCAAAAGTCATGCATCTCCTCTAATTCCCCAGCACCTGTCTCTCCTGACTAATCATCACCCGTGAATGGGCAATTACTGTATTTTAAAAAACAAAAGCCTTCTTTATACAATTACTGGGTGCTCCTTAGTCATACCTGTGCAACTTGTTTTTCAGGGGGGGTATTTCTGAAGCTTCCCTCTGCCTGTAAACATCTGACAATATAGTAGGAGGATCTCTAACAGGAGGACTGTGACTGTTTCTGTGCTCAAAATCTATTTCATGGAAGCAATTTATTTTTTTTTTCCATTTAAACTAATTGAGGCCTTTGTGAGAATTTCACGACACAATATCATGAAAAAATTGACTAAGGGAGGGAAAACAAAACCTGTGATAAATGGTAAATTTCTGTATATGTTAAAGGTCATAATATGGTTCTGGGGGATGGTTCTCATCTTGATAAACAATTCGGAAACATGAAGAACTTGTGTAAGAGCAGAGTAACTTCAGACAGACAGAATTGAAAGAGAACCATGATAAGATTCAACATCAGCAATTTCAAAGCCTAATGAAAATATTTTCCTATTTGTCAGATAAAGTGACGTTATCCTTTTACTCAAAGCACCTTGTTGTACCAAGGTACCATGATCTAACTCTACTGGAGTCTAGAATGCCTAGTCACAGACACCAAGCCTCTACTCAGCCAGATGTATGCAAGATCCCTTTTGGAAGCCACGTGCATATAGTAATGCCCTGTACTCAAGATGTCTTACTAAGAACTGCAGTGGCTGTTAGTTTCCAGGATAAAAGCTGACTTGTGTTGCTAAACTCGGGATGCTTTTACCAGAGACCAAAACCATTGAAAGGGGAAATGTCAATCATCTGGATGATCCAAATTTAATTCATGGCACCTGCAAGTCTCTTTCAAACCACATAACATCACTTCCCATTGACAAATATTAACAGCTGAATAAGAATTGAAATGGGAAAACATGGGAAAATTATGATCTTGGGAAGTCAGAAACATTTGGCAATTAACTAATTTAGGACTTTTGAGAACATAGGTCCTCCCACCACCAAATGATCATGATGAAATTTTTTGTCTGTCAGACAGGAAAAATGTCTACTGTACCAATATCTTCCTCAATCCATTATTGAGATATTGGTACTGTTGGGTTTGGGTTTTTTTCCCACTATTTATTGTTTAAAATTGTGGACTTTGGGGTATTTTATTTCAATTTTTTTGCCATTTTGATCCTTGAATAACAGAACTGAAAACAGAAATGCTGACTCAATGTCTTTAACAGTGACTGAAAAAAAGAGATGTGTAAAAATATTAAAGTTGCATAATCTTCTAAATTAATGTCACATTGAACTAACAAACCAAATAAAATAAGGAGGGTAACACTTTGAGTATTAGTAGACTAAGCTACAGTTTTCTTTTATTATCCCTACTGCATTATAATTCCAAAAGACAGCATTTTTTTGTTTCTTATATGAAAACCAAAAGAAATCAGTAATATTCTCAGAAAAGATTTTTTCTTTTTAGAGTGTTTCCATTAGGTCAATTAGAAATTCTAAGTAAGTATCTGAAGTATGGGACACAGGGGGAAATGGACAGCCCCTTTTCAGTTGTCTGTGGAGGCAGAACCAAGGGCAATGGCCTCAAGTAGGAACGTGGGAAGTTCTGCACCAATATGCAGAAGAACTTCTTCCCGTTGAGGGTGACAGAGCCCTGGGACAGGCTGCCCAGAGGGGTTGTGGAATCTCCATGTCTGGGGATATTCAAGACCCATCTGGATGCCTCCCTGTGCAACCTGTCCTAAAGAACCTGCTTTGGTATGGGGGGTTGGACTCGATGATCTCTCGAGATCCCTTCCAACCCCTGTGATTCTGTGATTCTGTGAAGTTTATGTAGTTTTAGGGACAATCTGTGTATTATTTCCTGTATTGTAGGAAAGAAGTACACAAGATTTGTCCAGGCTTTCACAGGTAAAATCCTGAAACGATATACAAAATTAGTTTATTCATCAAGATAATATGGAAGGACTCACTGAAAGAAGAGTTAAAATATTTTTGTTTCTAAATATGTTAAAGTTCAATTCTGTCCGTGACCAATCCTATATTGCCTAACAATATTGAAGCAATATTAAACTGCTGGAGATTGCTATAGAAGTCATAAAGTACCTGCCTTCCAGAGATTATATGTTAGTATGTCTTCCAAAATAAGGTTTCAGTTCTTTTACCACTCTATCCACCTTTGAATGGAATAATATGTTAGATACTTACAAGGGAACGTGGGGTCAACAAATGACAGTTTTACAAAAATATCATAGAAATACAGTATGGGATTTAAAAAAACAAAAGCCAAATCTAATTCCATGTTCTGACTACACTAGCCACACCACTTTCAACAGTAACACTACTTCAAATAGGAGATTCTGTCTGCTGGGGACAAGAATGGCCAATGTGATGATGCAAGGAGTCAGAATAAGCCTAATATTTCTTTCAGAAATAATTATTAGCTTTTGATTTCTGATTTGTTCAGAGACTTGATGTTGCAGTTCAGGAAAGCATTCACCAGAGTTTTGGAAAAGACAAGCATGGTGGAACACAAAAATCTTTTCATCTTTGGCCTGATTCAGTATCCCAATCCCTGTGAAGGTAGCCAGTTTCATATTCATGGGCATGAGAAAGAAGGAATTTGCAGCAAGGCTTGAGTCAGATGGAAAAATCACTTTGTGAAATTAGACCTACTGAATATTGTAGGATTCCTATAGATGAGTCAAGTAGTTAACTCATACATAAATGCTTACCACTGTGTTATCTCGGTTAACCTAATGGTTTTTCTCCTTTTTGTTTTGAATTGTGGATTCATAATAATTTACACACATCTTTTGAGATCTGTATTGCAGCATCTTACATTAGCTCTCTCCTTCTGAAATTCCCCATTCTGGGCTTTATCTATATAGTGTAAATGTAAAGTTAAAATGTTATACTTAAAGGAAAAAGTCTGAAACCATTTTCATGTTAGTCCTATATAACTATGTCATCATGTAGCTTAAAATATCCTCTCTGAAATTAACTGATGTGTTGCAGCAAATTGTTCTCTGGGTGGGCAGAAAGAAATTCTATTAAAGCTAATGAAAAATGCACATCTGTGGCACAAGACCATATCTCCAGAAGATAGAAGCAGTATGTGGAATAACTTTCTTTCAAATTTAAGCCTGATCACTGAGCTCTTCCTATGAGAGAGGCAAGCTCATCAGACTTTGGAGAACTCTGGGAAAGTTTGATACTCTGAAAAATTTTGAAGCAGAAACCTTGTCAAAATAGTGAGCAAATCAAATTAAGTAAAGAATTAGGTTGGTTTTTTTTTTTTTTAATATGGCTTGATTCTGACACATAATTTTAATTATTTCTTTTTAATTTCAAATATTCTGAACAAGTTGCACCCAGTCCTCACAAAGCAGAATGACTTTGTTAAGCCTAAATCTCAGGTTTCACCATGTTAAGAAGTACTTTAGATAGATTACATACACATAAAATCATTGTTTGTCATTTACAAAGGACAGAGAATCCATTAGTAATATTAGGATCTGTGCTTTCATGAAGGAGGTGTAGTGTTGGTACATCAGAAGATGGATTTACTAGTGGAGCAGAGCCAAACATCTGTGTTTCACTGCATACATTAGTTTTGGTCCCAGAAAACCAGGAACCAACAGAACTGAGCAGAGAACATCAAACTCTACCAGTCAAATATTGCTAGGTTTTTCTTTACAGAGCTTTTTTTAACATGTCAAGGAATAAAAAGTCAATGATGCCTTTAGTATAACCATTATTTTTGTGATGGTTTTAATACAAAAGGATTCTTGTCATTCTGTGGAACCTCTTCATGGCAAGTATGTTTTTATCAGAAAAATATGCTTCTCCCCATCCCTCCCATGATATACACAGTGCTCAAATCTTCTTCGTTTGCTTTCTCATACTCAAAGGTTCACTCAGGGGTCTTTGGAATAGCTGAAGCGCTGTTTTAGCCAGATAGAGGTTGAGCTTAGTCCTTACGACTGGACCCTGAATTAACTTCTGGACTTCTGAGGAATAAATTTGCAACTCTTAGAGATTCATTTTGGCCTAAGATAGCTTGCAAAATTAATGAAAGCCAGGACATTATTTCAGAATGAGATAAATGTTCCTCTTCAAATGGATGTTGTGGATGTTCATGGCAGTGTTCAAGGCCAGGGTGGATAGGCCTTTGGACAACCTGATCTAGTGGAGGGTGTCCCTGTCCATGGCAGTGGGGGCTGGAACTAGATGGTCTTTGAGGTCCCTTCAAACGCAAACCATTCTGTGATTCTGAGATTCTAAATAGAGTGCTTATGACTAATAACCAAGAATATTCATTGCTACAGACACTAGAGACAGCTTTCTGAATATGGCCTTTCTTCATTACTGTGTCTCTGTATCTATGATTACCTTATCTGTAATTCTCCTGTAATTGTTGATAATCTCTTAGAGACCAGCCCTCTAACTTTGGCACAGACTGTAAGCAGGAGTCACCACTGCATATTTCTGTCATTAAGATTTCCTCTGCCAAGGCTCACACACACTGTATTTTCAGAAAAAAAAAAAAAAAGTATAGTGCCTTTTCTTGAATGCAAGATGGGAACTTGGGGGACAAAGTCCATCACACTGTAAGTGAAGACAAGGTTCGTGACCTTGAAACTTGAGTATCCCCAAGTGCATAGGACATGATGAGATGCACCCAAGAATCCCAAAGGAATTGGCTGATGTAGTTGCCAAGCCACTCTCTATGATACTTGAAAAGTCATGGCAGTCAGCTGAAGTCCCTCATGACTGGAAGAAGGGAATAATTACAGCCAGTTTTTTTAAAAGGGTACAAAGGACAATCCTGGGAACTATTGCCCTGTCAGCCTCACCTCTGTGCCTGGGAAGATTATGGAATAGGTTCTTCTAGAAGCTATGCTAAGGCACATGGAGGACAGGGAGGCAATTCAAGACAGCCAGGGTGGCTTCACCAAGGACAAGCCCTGCTTGACCAACCTAGTGGGTTTCTACAATGGAGAAAAGAAAGCTCTGGGAAGACCTTATAGCAGCCGTCCAGTACCTGAAGGGGACCTGCAGGAAAGCTGGGGATGAACTGTTTATAAGGGCATGTAGCAACAGGGGCAATGGTTTTAAACTAGAGCAGGGTAGGTTTAGGTTGTTCATTATAAGTTCTTTATTAGGAGGGTGATGAGACACTAAAACAGGTTTCCCAGAGAGTTAGGGGAGGCCTCATCCCTGGAGACTTCAAGGTCAGGCTTGATGAAGCTCTGAGCAATCCAATCTAGTTAAAGGTGTCTCTGCCTACTGCAGGGGGATTGGACTAGATGACCTTTAAATGACCCTTCCAACCTCACACATTCTATGATTCCGATGGAAGTGAAGTACTTGAAAGCTGTTTCTTCTTCCTTCTGACTCTGTTCCAGCTGTTTGATGCCATGTCTGTAAGTTATATATCATTAACTACAAACCAGCAGAAACAGTGTTTGAGGTCAATCTGTATGTCACTTATTTTTAGCTTTTTTTGGCACCATAATATAACTACCCAGCTCAAAATAAGTGCAATGACCTATGTTTCTTCAAATCACAAGGTCTCACTTCACCATAATTTGCATGAAAAATAGTATATACTCTTTTTTTTTTTTTAAGAAAAGAAGACAGGATTACAAGGAAAAAAGAACAGATGCATAACATAAGCAACATAAACTTTTTTTTTCCATAGTGGCTTTTTATCTTGCCTTTCTCTTATGTCTTGCCTTTTCTATTCATATAACAAGACAAATATGATGACAATTTATTTGTTTTCATAGTCAGTAATTCTGGGATTACTTTTTAACTTTGGGATTTTTTTTTTTAACTGTGGGAGAACAGGGGTAAAACCAAGAAGTATATTTCATCTGGCAAAGTAGGGGTTTTTTTATTGTTTGTCTTTTTTATTATTCAATTCTTAGACATTTCAAGAGTAGACATGAAGTTTATGAGTCTAAATGTTGAAAGTAAACAGAATTCAAGCTTCTACATTTTAAAAACACTTTTAAAACCAGAACTTCAACTCCAAAGTCCTATAAAAGTTTTGTGTATTTTACCATTCTCTCTTCTGCAGTATTAATTGAGTTTAACCAAAATATTTAAATACTGCATTTATTAGCAATTTAGGAAAAACATTTTCAGATATTTAAAAATAAAATGTCCATTCAGTTTTCTAGTAACATATTGACTGAAATCAGAATTGTCATTAAACTAGTATTTGGGATTTCCAGTAACTCATCCTTTGATATATGAATGTAAATACCACTCATTATCAATGTTCATGACAATTAGAAGACTGCTTTGTGTTACCTGCTACAGAAAAAAACAGTAGAGGAAAGAAGCTATGCTTCCAAAGGAAACACCTAGTCCAGAATTAAAATCCTGGACCCTGAATGCTCCAATAAATCAGCTCTGCCTCACATCATGTCCTGACTAAGGCCACTGTTCACCTTTTCCAACAATTTTGTGCTTTATTGCATAGACTGAGGAATCTAGAAAACTTCACAGATGTACTTTATGATATAATGTATAAAATTTAGAATGTATAATAAATAATATAGAATATCAAGTGTGCAATTATACTATATAATCCACAGTGTACATATAGCTATACCGAATATAACCTGTATAGAATATATGTGGCACATGAGATATACATAAATATATATAACTTTCAATATATTTATATGCATACATTTACTATATAGGATATCATATGTAACAGTCTCACCCTTTAAAACCATTTAAGTTTATAACTTCTGATAAGGCTCACAAGCTAAACATGGACATCACATAATTGAATATTATACCAGGCAACATAAACCTCAATTGGTGGAAGAAATTTAGCTGCAATAAATGCCTTTAGCTTCACCTTTTACTTTGGTTGAAACTCCTGGAACATCAATGTTAGAACTGATTTCACTGGGGAAAAGACATTATGCACTGGAAAAGATTTATGTCAACACACCAATTTTCTATTCTTTTTTTTTTTTCTGCCCTGAGCTCAAGTGGAAGAAAAAGAATTGTCTGTGGGAAAGTTACAGCACTTCCAAGTTTACATAATGTGCTGTGGCTGCTCTCAGGTTGGCTGCAGATCGTGGAAGCATCAATAAATTTGGTATCTCAGCAAAATAGACAAGTTCTTTATAGTGATCTTTTCATGACCATAATTTGCTGTTTTCCCACTAGAGTATTTCATAATAAAGACTTTGAATTTGTTCCCTTACAGAAGACTACATAGGTGAGGCATATTTTTTTCACTAAGTACCTACAATAAGGTCGGGAAAATTAATTCTCTTTCATGGAGACCAAAGTTCATATTGATTATATGTTCAAATAAACTATAAAGGAATATACACATAGGCAGTATTTCATAAATTCTCACTTGGGTATCCAAAGAACCTATCTGAAAATGCAAACAATATTGTAATAGCATTCTGATTGATCCCTTACTCATTCTTGGGTGTTCTTCATATCTGCCCCTCATGAAATAGTGTTATGGGGGCCCTAATTATGTTGTTTATACTTGATTATTGTAGTGAATGGGTTAATATTTTGTTCATTGAAACAAAGTATGAATGACAGGAAAACACTTAGCTTCTAATATTAGTTCTAATATCAGGGAGGTTGCTGACTTATATCTCGAAACCCGTCACAACATCTGCTGACACATTTCGAAATCGGTCACCACATCTTAGTTTGTAAAAAAATAACTGTGAGGAATTATGGACCAGGATATTGTTTATTAAGGCTTATGCCAGCAGCTACCAAAAATGTGCAATTGCTTATGCAAGCTACCAGACACTGCTTGTCCAGGATAAGGTAACAATTGCTTACACAAACTAAACCTGCTTGTCCAGGATAAGATAACCACAATTGCTTACACAAACTAAACCAGATACCGCTTGTACAAGATAACCAGATGTCCAGGAGCCACAGATAGGACAAAGGAGGAAGACTTCTTACTCCGGCCTCAAAGACCACCCAGAGGCAGAAAACAACCCCCTAACAACAACTGAAGCATACGCACAGTACCTCCACTACTTCATGAACACGGAAGTAAAAAATATATAAAAGGGGACTGTTTGAACTGATCAGCACGGCAGTTGGCAGAGCGCAGACTCTCCTGCCGTCCAGCGCTGTCTTTGCTCATATTCTACTTGCTATAATTAATAAAATTCTAATTGGATTATGATCCATTGTAGTCTCAATTTATAACAATCTGGTGCCGTGACTCGGATAAGGAACGGTGGGCTTCTGTCCTCGGGGAGGCGCCCCGCGGCAATCCGCGGCCCCGCGACCGACAGCCTACCTCAACCTTACCGACGAACCTAAATTCTAGGATAATGAGCAAAGGAGGAACCGGTAAAATCCCATAAAAATTCTGTGCACGGGAGTCCGGACGAAGACGCAGGACGCGTAAGTATATTGCGAAATTTTTCGCGGGTTTGCCGTTCGGGCGGGATTGGGTTTCCTGGATTATAACGAGTGAGAGGTTCGATATACTGAACCAAGTGAGTGTGGACTCTTAAGTACTGCGTTTCCCATCTCCCGCGAGGGACTGGGCCAGGAACAAAGGGAGCGAGTGAGTGTATGTTTGTGGATAATCCAGAAGATGGGGGTGAAGGGCAGCAAGCCTTCGACTCCCATGGGAAGGGTACCCACTGTACCTAAGAATACCCCTCTGGCATATATCTTAGACAATTGGAGATATTTACCTGGAACTCTAGGGAAAGATAAGCAAAAAATGATAGAATATTGTACTAAGATATGGGGAGGGAAGAAGATTTCTAAAAATGTCTTTTGGCCAGTCTATGGGTCAGAAGAGGATTGGGTAAGACAGCAATTAAACCTCTGGGTTAGTAATAAAAAACCCCTTAACCCGGAGGAGAGTCAGTATGCGGAAGTGTGGCTAGAAAAACCGGGAACTAGACTTTACCCACTGAATGAAGTAAAAATTAAACAAAAAAAAAGAAAGAAGAGTTAGACGAAACCCTTCTAACCCCCCCTCCTTACATTCCTTCTCCTGCTCCCACAGCCCCTCCAGAGGTCCCCAGAGCGCCCACTCCCCCACCAGAGTCGGAACAAGGGTCTCCCCCTCCTCCTAGACGCGTGACTAGAAGTCAAAAAGAGGCAGCTCAGATATACCCTCTAAGGGAAATGCCCATGGGGGGACCTCAACCTGTGATTGGATATATTTCTGTACCCCTAAGCTCGGCTGACCTATGAGATTTTAAAAGAACCGAGATGGGAAACTTAATTGAGGACCCATTCGGAGTGGCAGAAAGATTAGATCAATTTTTGGGACCAAACCTTTATACTTGGGATGAGATGCAATCTATCCTTGGTCAATTATTTACTACCGAGGAAAGAGATATGATTAGACGAGCAGGAATGAGACTGTGGGATACTCAGCATGCCCAGGGACCCCAAGCAGATATTAAATGGCCACTCCAAAGACCTAATTGGAATAATCAGGATCCGATGCATAGAACTCATATGCAGGACCTGAGAACTATAGTAATTCAGGGGATTAAAGAAGCAGTACCCCGTGGCCAGAATATCAATAAAGCATTTAATGAAATGCAAAAGAAAGATGAGAGCCCTACTGAGTGGCTGGAACGACTGAGGAAAGCCCTTCAGCTGTACTCTGGGGTAAATCCAGACGACCCTTTAGGGCAAGCGCTCCTCAAAACTCAGTTTGTAGCAAAATCATGGGAAGATATCAGAAAGAAAATTGAAAAGTTAGAAGACTGGCAAAATAGAGGGTTGGATGAATTATTGAGGGAAGCTCAGAAAGTCTACGTAAGGCGGGAAGAAGAGAGTAGCAAGCGACAAGTAAGAATGATGGTAGCAGCGGTCAGAGAGGATCGCAAAGAGCGGACTGGTGAACACAGATCCGCTGGAATAAAACAAGGGAACGTAGTAGTGAAGAAGGAACAGAGATGTTGTTTTTACTGTGGAAAGAGGGGACATATAAAGAAGAATTGCAGAGAAAGGATCAGGGATGAGGAAATATTGAAAACGGAATAGGAGAGTCAGGGGCTCTATATCTTAGGGGACCGGAGTCATCATGAGCCCTTGATAAAATTAAAGATAGGTCCCCATAAACAAGAGTTCACCTTTTTAGTAGACACTGGGGCTGAGAAATCGACTATTAGGCAAATACCTGAGGGATGTAAAGTTTCCCCTGAAAAGGTACAAGTAATTGGGGCAAAAGGAGAACCCTTTATAGTAAGCAAAATCAAAAATGTAGTATTCGAAACTGAAAATAAATTTGGAATGGGTGAACTCTTGCTCGTCCCTGAAACAGAATTTAATCTGTTAGGACGAGACTTAATTGTTGAATTGCAATTAGAAATTAAAGTAAAGAATCAAGAGCTAACAGTGTCTGCTTATCCTTTGACCGTGGACGATCAAAAACAAATTAACCCCGATGTCTGGTACTCCCCAGACACAATAAGCAAACTGGAAATCCCACCGATTAAAATTCAAATTTCCGAACCCCACGTACCTGTGAGGGTAAGGCAATATCCCATATCCCTAGAGGGACGGAGAGGATTAAAACCAGAAATTGATCGATTGTTAGCACAAGGAATCTTAGAGCCTTGTATGTCACCCTTTAATACCCCCATTTTGCCTGTGAGGAAGCCAAATGGAAAATATCGGCTTGTACATGATTTAAGGGAAATAAACAAAAGAACTATCACCCGGTTCCCTGTAGTAGCAAATCCATACACACTGCTAAGCAAGCTAGGACCCCATAACTCCTGGTATAGTGTGATTGATTTAAAGGATGCCTTTTGGGCCTGTCCACTGGCAGAAGAATGCCGTGATTATTTTGCCTTTGAATGGGAGGACATAGAGACAGGTCGTAGACAGCAATTGAGATGGACCGTGCTCCCCCAGGGGTTTACTGAGTCCCCCTAATCTGTTTGGACAGGCCCTGGAAGAGCTCTTAAAAGAATACCAGGTACAAACAGGAAACGTGCTGTTACAGTATGTAGATGATCTGCTAATAGCAGGGAATAATAAGGAAGATGTAAGAAAAGAAAGCATTCGGCTCCTAAACTTTCTTGCACAAAAAGGACTACGGGTATCACAAGAAAAGTTACAATTTGTGGAGGAAAAGGTGAAATATTTGGGGCACTATTTGTTTAATGGCAAGAAAATATTGGATCCAGAGCGCATTAAAGGAATTTTAGAATTACCTATGCCTGTCACTAAGAGGCAAATTCGGCAGGCATTAGGGCTATTTGGGTATTGTAGGCAATGGATAGAGAACTACAGCTTTAAAGTTAAATTTTTATATGAACAACTGTCTAAAGACAAAATACCCAAGTGGACCCCTCAGGATCAAGAGCAGTTTGCCAGTCTCAAAAGGGAGCTAAGTCAAGCACCAGTTTTAAGCCTCCCAGATTTAAAGCGGCCATTCCATTTATTCCTTAACATACATGAAGGAACGGCATTTGGAGTATTAACTCAGAAATGGGCTGGACAAAAGAAACCGGTGGCTTACTTATCAAAGCTGTTAGATCCTGTGAGCAGGGGTTGGCCAAGTTGTTTACAAATCATTGTTGCTGCTGCCTTATTACTTGAGGAAACAAATCGTATTACCTTTAATGGAGAAGTTGTCCTATATGCACCTCATAATATAAGGGGGGTGCTTCAACAAAAAGCAGAAAAATGGCTTACAGATAGCCGACTACTAAAGTATGAGGGAATACTCATAGAATCTCCAAAACTGTCCCTAAGGACTATCGGAGCGGTTAACCCCGCAGAATTTTTATACCCGGGGGAAAGTACTGAGCTAGTACATGATTGTTTTCAAACGATTGAACAGCAAACACGAATTCGACCAGATCTAGAAGAAGAGGAATTACAACATGGAGAAATAGTTTTTATAGATGGGTCATCTCGAATAATAGAAGGTAAACGATTGTCTGGATATGCCATCGTTAAGTTGGAAAAAGGTGAATTTAAGATAATAGAATCAGGCCCCCTGAGTGCCAGCTGGTCGGCTCAAGCCTGTGAACTGTATGCATTATGGAAAGCATTAGTGTCACTGAAGGGAAAGGATGGAACTATATATACGGACTCACGCTATGCGTTCAGAGTAGTACAAACCTTTGGGAAAATATGGGAGGAAAGAGGATTTATTAATTCACAGGGAAAAGAACTGATACACCCGGAATTAATTCGGCGAGTTCTGGGGGCGTTGAAAATGCCGAATAAAATAGCAGTTGTACATATAAAGGGACACCAGCGAGGTACAAGTTATCAAGTTAGAGGAAATAATGCAGCCGATATAGAAGCAAAACGAGTGGCAGGCAATTATAATACGATTTTAATTATGCAACAAGTACCTGTTAATAAAAATTTAAGTTTTGAATCTATAGAAAAGGAAAAACTAAAACAAATGGGAGCTAAGGAACAGGATGGTAAGTATATATTACCAGATGGAAGAGAAGTCTTGCCGAAGGGCATAGCACTCGAAATATTTTCAAAAATACACAGTAAAACACACTGGGGAACGCAGGCGTTAGTTGATCATTTCAGTCAACGGTTTGCCTGTATAGGTGTATATAACATAGCAAAAACAGTAACGGCAGCCTGTGAGACCTGTCAAAAGGTTAATCGAAACAACATGAGACAAAAACCTCTTGGAGGACGTTCCCCAGCATATAGACCTTTCTCACACATACAAGTGGATTTTACTGAACTACCCAGGGTAGGGCGTTACAAATATTTATTAGTAATGGTGGATCATTTAACACATTATGTTGAGGCTTTTCCCACCTCCAAAGCAACTGCTAACCAAGTTACTAAGGTATTACTTGAACACATTGTACCTCGATATGGAGTACCTGATGTAATCGACTCGGACAGAGGAACACATTTTGTGTCAAAAATTGTTAGAGATCTAACAGAAAACTTGGGTATTAAGTGGGAATACCATACTCCATGGCATCCACAAAGTTCGGGAAAAGTTGAAAGGATGAATGGAGAAATCAAAACTATTTTGACTAAATTAATGATAGAAACCAGATTATCATGGACTAAGTGCCTACCCATGGCACTATTAATTCTCAGAACCAGGCCCCGAGCAGATATAGGAATATCAGCGTTTGAAATGGTATATGGAATGTCCTATAGAATTGAAAGTCCACAAACAAATGTTTTAATTCGAGATCGTGTGATTAATGAATATGTTTCACAATTAGCAGAACATCGCAACAAACTTTGGGAACGTGGACTGATTGTGCAACGACCCCCGTTGGACTTAAAAATTCACAATTTTAAACCTGGGGACTGGATATTGGTTAAAACGTGGAAAGAAGAAACCCTAAAACCCCATTGGGAGGGACCTTATCTTGTTTTGCTTACAACAGAAACAGCTGTCCGGACTGCTGAGCGTGGATGGACTCATGCCAGTCGCATTAAAGGCCCAGTGACAAGACCCCACTGGAAAATAATCAGTACTCCAGGTGACACCAAGATAACCCTGAAAAGATAACGTGATGATAAAGACTTTATTTGATTATTTTGCTGCACTACCTTTTGGTATAAAGTGCATGTTGTCGTTTATATTTGCTATAATTATTTCTTTTTTGTCTATTACATCTGGAAAAACACAAAGTGTGCAAAAGGAAAACTGTTAGACCCATGCAACCACATAATATTGAATTTAGAGAATATGTTGATATAAGTAATACATGTACCTTTGACGTAAAAAATTAAGTGTAATAATTAAAACTGTAATTGTTATCCATTTGCTTGTTTTAGGTGCAAGGTATGCCAAGATAAATGGTGGGCACACTGTGGATATGGATACCCGCCAATAGGGGTTTGTACACAGTGTTGGAAAATTCAAAGAACACTCACTGAGTGGAAACTAAAACAATTAGAGCTAACACAAGAAATTGTCCGAGAATCTCGTGAGTGGTGGGAAATTTTTACCAAAAGAATAAACCCTCAATACTATTGTTACCATTCCAACGAGCCAGTCCCCTTTGTAGCTGATATCTTGGCTATAAAGTGCAGAAGGGAAGTAATAACGGTGTCTTGTTTTGCCCCATTAGTTAAAGCTGCAAAGTGGGAAGCCTATATAAATAGGAAAAAAAGCCCAGATCAGCTGTTCTCCTGAAGAATTCCCTTGCTGCCGAGAAGATGGTACCCCCCGTGGCTCGAAGCAACCGAGTCGACGGGCGAGGCAGAGGAGGAACAAACTGTGGAGAAAAGAACCAGAACAATGGGACGCAAAAACAGCAATGGCCGAACTTCCCCAGGACTGGTAAAAGTATACTTAAATTAGCCAAATTAACAGACACCCTTTTTCCTGGTATACCGTTAATCTTGTTATTAATAATAACTCAAGCAAATGGAAATCCTCATCAACCATTTAAGTGGGTCCTGCGTCACCTTTCCAGTGACAAGGCACTCCACAAAACTACCACACCGGGTAATCCATTTTTTGAATTTAAACTAAAGGACATATTTCCTTCACAACTAGGATTTCCCAAATTTGGTGATCAATCATTGTATCAAACTTATTGGTGTCCTGGTTCAACTATTCTCCTTGGTTAACTACCCTTTTATCAACTATAGCAGGACCACTCATCCTGCTAATATTAGGTTTGACATTTGGACCATGTATCTTTAACAAACTAATTACCATTGTAAAAGGACGCTTAGAAGCAGCACATTTAATGCTTATTAGAACACAATATGAATCATCACCTGAAGAATCAGGCGACGAGAAATTAGAATGGGCCAAAAAGGAATTAAAAAAGGTTCAATGAACAAGAATAAAGAAAAAGAAAAAGGGGGGATTGTAGTGAATGGGTTAATATTTTGTTCATTGAAACAAAGTATGAATGACAGGAAAACACTTAGCTTCTAATATTAGTTCTAATATCAGGGAGGTTGCTGACTTATATCTCGAAACCCGTCACAACATCTGCTGACACATTTCGAAATCGGTCACCACACCTTAGTTTGTAAAAAAATAACTGTGAGGAATTATGGACCAGGATATTGTTTATTAAGGCTTATGCCAGCAGCTACCAAAAATGTGCAATTGCTTATGCAAGCTACCAGACACTGCTTGTCCAGGATAAGGTAACAATTGCTTACACAAACTAAACCTGCTTGTCCAGGATAAGATAACCACAATTGCTTACACAAACTAAACCAGATACCGCTTGTACAAGATAGCCAGATGTCCAGGAGCCACAGATAGGACAAAGGAGGAAGACTTCTTACTCCGGCCTCAAAGACCACCCAGAGGCAGAAAACAACCCCCTAACAACAACTGAAGCATACGCACAGTACCTCCACTACTTCATGAACACGGAAGTAAAAAATATATAAAAGGGGACTGTTTGAACTGATCAGCACGGCAGTTGGCAGAGCGCAGACTCTCCTGCCGTCCAGCGCTGTCTTTGCTCATATTCTACTTGCTATAATTAATAAAATTCTAATTGGATTATGATCCATTGTAGTCTCAATTTATAACAATTATGAAGTTAGAGGAAAAGAAAATAAAACCTTACCTCATAATTTACCATTTTATAGCAGTGGGTTTATTTCCTGGTTTGATAAATACCTGAACAATATCAAACATACTTTAAAAAAAAAACAAACTTGACTCATGAGTTCTCATCTTATTTTATATGGATTTTTTTGCCATGTCAAAAGTGCAGACCCATAATTATCATTATACTCTGCTAAAATATTACACATCTGGCTACATGCCTTTGGCCTTTACAGCAGAAGATGTCCCTTTCTCCAAAATAAAGCAAACACCAAACACAGAGACATCCCCATATTAAGCTTCAAAATTGCAGAATTTTGATCTACCTGCATCTCCCGAATCAAAGGCGCTACTGGCAGCCAGCAGAAAGTCACTTCACTCCTCTTAACACCAGTTTAGAAGCCTGATTGTAAAGAAACCTCCGAGTGAAGTGCTCCTCAGGCACATGCTGCAGTTGCAGGCTCAGCCATCTCCCCTTGCAAAGAGTTCTATCCCTCTCAGGAGTTAGGGGGCATTTGCTCAGAATGATCTGTTAACAACTGAGCAAACTGTTATCCCCTCTCCTGGCTGATGCAGCAGCCTCGGGTCAGCTTTCAGAACTTTGAACCACAACATTCCTATCCAAAAGGTTGTCCCACCTTAGGGGTGGCTTTCCTTACCATGACAAAGCACTAAACCAGGAACAAATTCACATCTCTAATGAACAAGAGGCCAGGCACAGAGAGCTGAAACAAAGCATCATCAAGCCCAGTTTCATTTTTCCAAACAACTCCCTAGCAAACCTCTTTAAACCCAACACAAATGGCATTGTGGCCGGGAAGATTTTATTTCCAGCCCATTCGTAACAAATCAAACCAGACTCCACAATGACCTGTGAGCAACCCAGGAAAGAGGCCCACAGTGCACAGAAAAAACCCCACAGCCACAAAGTCATAAGGACGTTATGCAATTAAAAGATTTATAAAGACACCAGGGTGTGCGAGATGTTTCAAGCAAGTTTCCTTGGGCTGCCACTCAGGACCCAGCGGTTTCAAATGAGCCAAAACCAGCCCAAAGGACAGGCAGCCTCACAAGCCCCTCTGGCCATTCCACACACAACACTGAACTCAGTTTCATTTACTTTTTCCTTCTCTAGGGCCCCGATCATTCCAATTTTTAATCAGCATTTCTAATGGACGTTGGGTAAATTGCTCCCTTTTCTTCTGGTCCCGGGGTCTGTCGTCTGACCCACCTCGGAATTTCACTCCAGCAATTCCTACAGCCCTCGGTTACCCGTAAGAGTGTCTTGCAGGGGGCTGGGGACCTGTCACCCCCCCCGAGTCCTATAGGACTCGCTTCGGCCCTTCCCTGACGAGTCCCTGGCGGGAGATCGGAGCCGCGGTCAGAAGAACCTCCGCACTCGCTTCGGAACCACGTTCCGTCTCAGTCGCACTCTCACACACACAGGCAACCGAATCCCACCCAACCCAACGCTACACGCAAAATACTTACGACTCTGTCGTCTTCACTCGGCCCCAACCCCATGGGCCGGGCCGACGGACACGGCTCCTGCCGGCCTCGCTCGGGCAGCCGAACGGAACCCGCCTCACGCTGCACGACTGGCGTCTCCTTTGGGTCTCTGCGCGCACAATTCCGGGCACAAAAACCTGCTGCAGCCGGCAAGGGAGCTCGTAAAAATCCGATTCTCAGGTTCAGGATGGCGTTAGTCCCGACCCGAGCAGGAGTCACCGAATGGCGCGGCGCCCCTCCTAGATCACCTCAGCGTTCAGTACTAGAGCCATCCCGGACGAGCCCCCAGCTGTTACAAGTGACTCGGTCCCAAACAGGATTAGAACCAAACGGAACGATTTATTAAACGAACAAAGGCGAGCAGACGGCACCGGGCTGCAGGCGCAGCGCCGGGTGCTGCGGGAGGCTCCGCTCCGCCAGGCTCCGCTCCGCCAGGCCGCACCCCGTACAGCCCCAGCCCCTGGCTTAGATCTCTTCCAGGGCCAGCACCGCCCGCAGGCCCCACTGACAGGCTGGAGCGCCCGCCAGGACACCCCCACCAGGCATCCTTTAGGGCAGCTTTAGCTTTTGTCTTGCTAACAAAGTCAGGCAGCTGGTTCTGCAGACTTGAGGCAGATTTCAGGAGCCTTCCTATTCTTCTGTTCCTCTTCATCACCTCCTCCTCAGAGACAAGTTGTTTCTCCTCAGGTATCACAATGCACACAATGTGCTAACACTGTGGTCCTTTAGGCAAAGCTTTGCACATCCTTTATCTAGTTTGTTGCTGCTTCAACATCCTTCATTCAGCACATGCAAGAATCTTAAACTGTCCCTCCCAGGCCCCTGGCCATACAAGGGTAGGTCATGATGCACCCCCAACATGATTCCATATTAACACGAATCAGAAGGACATATATCACACTAGGGAAGCAATTGTACCAGCTGGAGCATCTAAACATGCTGCAGTCCAAGAGCAGAAGTTCACCTCGAGGCTGTTAAATGCAGCAGAGCTTTGAGGCTGCAGATACCTGTCGCTGGCTGCAGCGTAACACGGAGCCAGGAATCTCCAGGGAGGGAAAGTTGCCCTTAAATATTGCTTTGAAGTTTCAGTGAGTGGGGGTGGTGGCACGAAGCCTAATGCGGTCACTGGACTGCTGTCAAGTGCTGGCTCTGCCGGAGACCCCATGGCCAGGGTCGGAGACCCCATGGCCAGGGCCGGAGACCCCATGGCCAGGGCTGGAGACCCCATGGCCAGGGCCGACTCACCTAAAGCAGTTGGATGGCAGGTTTTCTGGCACCCCCATGGCTGCAGTCATTCAGCATTTCCAACTCACTGTTCCATTTCAATGTGTTAGAAATGCCAATGGTCCTAAAGAAAGGACTTGAGGTAGAAACATTAGTGAAACAGTAATTTATTATACATTCCTGCAAGAGCGTGAAACGGGGAAAGTTATAGGAATGTTATAATTGAAACGGGGAAAGTTATAGAAATGTTATGTTATATAGGAATGTTAGGTTATAGGAAGGTTATAGGAATGTTTGTTATAGAATTAAATGGTTGAGGGTCTGGCCAGTAAGAATGTCACACCCTTTATTCCATGGATGGCCTGCTTAGATAGCGGGGAAACTCCCAAGAACTGGTGGCGCCTGGTGTTACCCCCTGCTTAGATAACGGGCACCTGGTGTTACCCCCTGCCTAGATAACGGGCGCCTGGTGTTACCCCCTGCTTAGATAAAAGCCCAGCTTGCCTAGTACGCATGCGTCAAGAAGAAAGGTGAAAAGTTCATTTCTGAGGAAGACTTTGAGCCTTCATCTTGGGACCCCCGACGACCACCCTCAAAAGACACTGCGCCTGCGCCACTAGGAGGAGACTATGGAAATGCTCATTTTAATAGGAAGCGGGGCAGGCCATGCATATGTATAGGCGGGTTGGGCGACCTTATGAATTTTGTAACAATTTGCGGTATAAATATGAGTGCGTTACTGTACTGGGCACGCACGTCTTTGGAGGAGCTATCCCCCGTGCGTCCGCCGGCGATTAAACATACCTTCTTTATAACTTTCTAAGTTGTAAAGTGTGTTTTCCGCGTGTCAGTTTTGGCGACCCAGATGGGACCTCCTCTGCCTGGCTGCAGGACCGCCTGAGGCGCGGACGCCCTAGCTGCAGCCCGAAACACTTTTTTCGGAGGGACTCCGCTCTCAGCTGGTCACTACAGGGGTAGACAAGGACCATCTTCTTTGCGGACAAGGTATGTGAAATAATATTTCTGGGATCGTGCACCCGTATCGTGCACCCGTATCGTGCACCCGTATCATGCACCCGTATCGTGCACCTGTATTAACTGAGTGTGATCGCGATCGGGGCGGTCTATAAGTCGCGGAGAGACGTCTCGCGCACGACGGAGTCCCCTTGTCCTGGACCTGGAAGTGCTAGAGTAGTGGGGGGGTCACTGAACTGTGACTTATGGCCCATGCGTCTAGTACCTGGTAACTGGTTGACTCGAGTCATCTGTGTACTGTTTTGTCTTGTTCTATTGCACGTGCGTCCTTTTGCTATAACTGAGTGTAACTGTTTATTGTGTGAGTGACCTGAGTGAATGAATGAATGAATGAATGAGAAGTGGTCTGACTGTGAAGTTTGTAACGTAACTGTGTAACTACAGTGTGACCTCCTGAGAGTGAATAGGGGAAATTTGGATACTAAGGTGTGGCCCTCTCAGGATGTATTGCCCCTGTGAAGTTTGTAACATAACTGTGTAGCTACAGTGTGACCTCCTGAGAGTGAATAGGGGAAATTTGGATACTAAGGTGTGGCCCTCTCAGGATGTATTGCCCCTGTGAAGTTTGTACCTAATTATAGGATGGCCGCCCCTAAGGCAGTCAATATCTAATGATGTCTCTTCCCTGGCCCAGGGGATAGATAAGACAATCTTGAGATGCACTGATCTCGTCCCTTACACCAGGGACAGGATTGGGTGAACAACTGCTAGCTCCTTTAAATCATCTGGGCTGGCTGAATCAGTGCCAAAAGGCTGTGTGTATACAAGCCATGTATGAGCGTGGGAGACAGGGTGTTCCCCTTGCTGCTCCAATTGACCCCACCCGCCTTAAACCATTGATTAGGGGTCTCCCGCATGCCTTGAAAATCTATATGCAAACCCTAAAGGAAAAGATTGCACAGACAATTGACTGTAATGCTCACAACCCAAACCAGCTACAGCCTGTTTTAACGTGGGGGGAGCTATTACAAGAAATGGTGATTTATGGCAGAGAGATAGGCTGGTTAGAAGAGGGTCCAAATTTGCAGCGCCGGGTCCGCCAAGCACGGTTTTTCGAGAGAAATAATCCCCACCCTCCTCGACAAACCAATCTCCATTTCAAATCTCAGCGCAATGAGCTGTGAAAAAAAGGCGCTAGCATTAGGGATACCGCGGGCGGCGCTAGATGGGCAATCCACAGAGATTATTCGCACACTGATAAATTTATCGGAACGGCCGATCAGCAAGGCCTTAGAATCTGTGATACCACCAAAATGCAGGAGAAGGTCAAATACTACAATATGCGGATGACATCCTAATCGCTACCAAAACAAAGGAGGTATGCATTTCTTGGACTGTAAGCTTACTGAACTTTTTAGGGCTACAGGGATACCGGGTGTCACGGAAGAAGATCGCTGAAGTCACGCATGAGCTGCAAGAACAAATAGAGGACACTTGGTTGGGAAATATTTTTGGTAGAATAGGATGGGTATTTTCAGAGTGGGTTACTAACCTGCTGCAGACCTTAATTGTTATTATAATTTGCATTATTATAGTAAGTATTGCTATCAGTTGTATCAAAAGAATCATGGTAAAATCCATCTCTCACATAAGGGTTCACTTAAAAACCAAGGAATATGTAGCTCTGCTAAAGTATGCAGATGAAACCCATGCATCTGCCAATAGTAATATATAAGTGGTTGAATTGTGACTCAGATCACGGTGTGGAATGTAAGGCTGAGCTACACACACAGGTTTCAATAGTGCCTAGGCAGAGCATGCGGCCTACGGGGAGTTGTAATACACAACTCAGTCTTGGGCTGCTTTTAAGCTCTTTATCTGCAGAGACACCTCATGGGGAGCTGTGTAGATGGCTCCGACTTGAGTTGTGTGTAAACAGACTGAAGCCAGCACTTCACAGAACCTGAAAAACCTGCATGGAACCTTGCTAAGCCTTGGCTTCCTTCCACAGACATATGTCCTGAGTCCCAGTCAAACCACTACTCAAACTGTTTGACAAGCCCTAAGGGTCCGCATTTGGTTTCGATGGGCCAAGACAATGGGAATATGCAAGAGACAGGGCCGGAGGTGTCAGGCCCAGCCCTGCATCCTGTCACACACATCAGCAAAATGAACCAAATGAAAGCCCTGGCATTCGAGCTCGTATTGGGAGCCGTTCCTCCAACCTTAGGAGGAGACCCTTCCCCCTTAGCCGGGCGGCTGGCTGAGATAACGTATTGGGAACCCTTACCTGAGAGACGGGATAAGTGACTATTTGATATGTTTTAAGGTTTTAAGTGTGTCGTTCTGAGTGACTAATGTATGGGTAATATTTTGTGTGCTTGAGAGCTGTGATCCTATGTTTTAGGGAAGCCACAGTGATTGTAATAAGAGTATTTTGTGGATCTTTTGTGATTGTAATCAGTGTGGTCATACTTCCAAACTGCAATAGTGAATTCCCCATTGTATCCAACAATAACCTGCAAGTGACGTACTGAATCAAACACCAAAATTGAGAATGGGTCAAACTGGACGAGGAAAGGGGCCGGGACAACATTGGCAAATTGATTTCTCGGAACTTCCAAGAAAAGGGGGGTACAGATATCTATTGGTATTAACAGAAAGAAGGCCCCAGGAAGGTGGAGAAGTGAGCCTGCTGGACCCTTGAAGATCCGACTACAGAGGCAACTCCAACGATGATAACTCATGTGACTGTGTTTGTAAGTATGTACCTGGTATACATTGGTGCCGGATTCGAAGTATGGGCCCCACATAAACAATATGAAGTTGCCGAAGGGGAGTCAGTGCTCTTGCAATGTGCTTTTACCAAACCCCAATCAGCAGGATATGAAGTATTATCTGTAAGTTGGAATAGGAATAAATAAAGATGATACTTCTTGGAGGTTTGCTGAGGTTTGGGGATAACTGACATCTTGGATATCAGTACCATGGATATGGGTAAGACACCTCATTATGATAATTATCATCATTATTGGATTTTGTATTGTGGTTGAGACCAGCATACAATGTCTCCAATGCATTATACAAAAGAGCTTTTAGAAAAAGGGCAATCTACAAGGGAATGAATGAATCGTGGCACCATGTAACCAATTGCATACTTTATGACATTGAGCGCATATCAACTAAAGTCTCATGACATTGGAGGGATATGTAGTAAAAGAATTTACTAACTTTGTAGAAAAGGGGGGAATTGAAACGGGGAATGTTATAGGAATGTTATGTTATATATGGGAATGTTAGGTTATAGGAAGGTTATAGGAATGTTTGTTATAGAATTAAATGGTTGAGGGTCTGGCCAGTAAGAATGTCACACCCTTTATTCCATGGATGGCCTGCTTAGATAACGGGAAACTCCCAAGGACTGGTGTTACCCCCTGCTTAGATAACGGGCGCCTGGTGTTACCCCCTGCTTAGATAAAAGCCCAGCTTGCCTAGTACGCATGCGTCAAGAAGAAAGGTGAAAAGTTCATTTCTGAGGAAGACTTTGAGCCTTCATCTTGGGACCCCCGACGACCACCCTCAAAAGACACTGCGCCTGCGCCACTAGGAGGAGACTATGGAAATGCTCATTTTAATAGGAAGCGGGGCAGGCCATGCATATGTATAGGCGGGTTGGGCGACCTTATGAATTTTGTAACAATTTGCGGTATAAATATGAGTGCGTTACTGTACTGGGCACGCACGTCTTTGGAGGAGCTATCCCCCGTGCGTCCGCCGGCGATTAAACATACCTTCTTTATAACTTTCTAAGTTGTAAAGTGTGTTTTCCGCGTGTCACAGGATCTCCGCCTGGTTCACACAGGCTTGCTTTTTTCTGGATCCATGGCATCTGTAATGACACAGCCAGATCTCCTTTCCCCAAATTACTACCTGTAATTTAATTTTTTACTAACACTTGACATTGACTTTTTTTCTTTTCATCTTTTCTTTTTTTTTTTTTAAACCTCCTTTTAAACCTCCTGCATATTTCACATTGGAGGTACCAAGCTGTTCTGTGGCAGACATAAACAACTCAAAACATACAGAGCTTTGTTTAATTGATCAGCTGGAGAGATGTCCTTCTCTCCCCCTTTTTGTTTGTGAAGCAAAAACACTTGAGAGTTTGATTCATACGTTCCACCATGGCCTGACCTGCAGGCCAATGTGGTGTCCCTGTAACATAGGTAATGTCCCACAATTGGAAAGAGGTTTGTATTGTTTGTGCTGTATATCCTGGGCTGTTGTCCATTTTGATTTCACGGGGTACATGGCATTGGACACGGTTACCAGATTCCCGCGTTTGTGCCGTCCAAAACCTCCCGTGTGCCTGTGCCACAAGGTTTCAGGCCAGGGGCAAGGCCGCTGGGGAATTGCTGACAGTCCAGGTGACTGTGCAACCCCTTTAGCCTCAGTAAACAAAGAAGTGGTATTGTAGCTAAAGCACCTTAGCAGACTGATGAAACAATTCATGCAACTTTTGAACATCCAAATATTTTCACACTGGCTTCCTTGGAATTTTCCCTGGAACCCCTTGCTTCTCAAATGCAGTTCACTCATCAATCAAACTTTCAACGTCTAAGTCTTTTCCCGCAATCAGTATTTCAACCAAGTAATGATACTGTGGTGAATGGGTTAATATTTTGTTCATTGAAACAAGGTATGAATGACAGGAAACCACTTAGCTTCTAATATTAGTTCTAATATCAGGGAGGTTGCTGACTTATATCTCGAAACCCATCACAACATCTGCTGACACATTTCGAAATCGGTCACCACATCTTATTTTGTAAAAATAACTGTGAGGAACTATGGACCAGAGTATTTTTTATTAAGGCTTATGCTAAGCTTAATATGAAATCACTTATGCCAGCAGCTACCAAAAATGTGCAATTGCTTATGCAAGCTACCAGACACTGCTTGTCCAGGATAAGATAACCACAATTGCTTACACAAACTAAACCAGATACCGCTTGTGCAAGATAACCGCCAGATGTCCAGGAACCACAGATAGGACAAAGGAGGAAGACTTCTTACTCCGGCCTCAAAGACCACCAAGAGGCAGAAAACGACCCCCTAACAACAACTGAAGCATGCGCAGAGTACCTCCACTACTTCATGAACACGGAAGTAAAAAATATATAAAAAGGGACTGTTTGAACTGATCAGCATGGCAGTTGGCGGAGCGCAGACTCTCCTGCCGTCCAGCACTGTCTTTGCTCATATTCTACTTGCTATAATTAATAAAATTGTAATTGGATTATGATCCATTGTAGTCTCAATTTATAACACTTTCCTTCTAGGCAGAGGCCCCATGCTTCTCCTCGCAGGGTTGCAGATGCCGTCTGATAGAATTCTATGCACTGTTAGGAGCTGTTGCTATTTTGGTTTTGGTTTTGGTTTTGGTGGTGGCTGGTTTCTATTGTTGTTACAGCTCTGTACACCAATAAAGTTTAGTTTGGTTCAGTTAATCAAGAGTTTCTATATATAAATTCTTCTACAGAAAATACAATAACCCTTTTCAATTTGCAAAAGCAACATTTCCCAGCATTTTCCACAGTGCTACAAACTCTGACCAAAGCTGTGCCTACTTAGTTAGGTCACACGCTCTTGCAGGAATGTATAATAAATTACTGTTTCACTAATGTTTCTACCTCAAGTCCTTTCTTTAGGACCATTGGCATTTCTAACACATTGAAATGGAACAGTGAGTTGGAAATGCTGAATGACTGCAGCCATGGGGGTGCCAGAAAACCTGCCATCCAACTGCTTTAGGTGAGTCGGCCCTGGCCATGGGGTCTCTGGCCCTGGCCATGGGGTCTCCGGCAGAGCCAGCACTTGACAGCAGTCCAGTGACCGCATTAGGCTTCGTGCCACCACCCCCACTCACTGAAACTTCAAAGCAATATTTAAGGGCAACTTTCCCTCCCTGGAGATTCCTGGCTCCGTGTTACGCTGCAGCCAGCGACAGGTATCTGCAGCCTCAAAGCTCTGCTGCATTTAACAGCCTCGAGGTGAACTTCTGCTCTTGGACTGCAGCATGTTTAGATGCTCCAGCTGGTACAATTGCTTGCCTAGTGTGATATATGTCCATCTGATTCGTGTTAATATGGAATCATGTTGGGGGTGCATCATGACCTACCCTTGTATGGCCAGGGGCCTGGGAGGGACAGTTTAAGATTCTTGCATGTGCTGAATGAAGGATGTTGAAGCAGCAACAAACTAGATAAAGGATGTGCAAAGCTTTGCCTAAAGGACCACAGTGTTAGCACATTGTGTGCATTGTGATACCTGAGGAGAAACAACTTGTCTCTGAGGAGGAGGTGATGAAGAGGAACAGAAGAATAGGAAGGCTCCTGAAATCTGCCTCAAGTCTGCAGAACCAGCTGCCTGACTTTGTTAGCAAGACAAAAACTAAAGCTGCCCTAAAGGATGCCTGGTGGGGGTGTCCTGGCGGGCGCTCCAGCCTGTCAGTGGGGCCTGCGGGCGGTGCTGGCCCTGGAAGAGATCTAAGCCAGGGGCTGGGGCTGTACGGGGTGCGGCCTGGCGGAGCGGAGCCTGGCGGAGCGGAGCCTCCCGCAGCACCCGGCGCTGCGCCTGCAGCCCGGTGCCGTCTGCTCGCCTTTGTTCGTTTAATAAATCGTTCCGTTTGGTTCTAATCCTGTTTGGGACCGAGTCACTTGTAACAACTGGGGGCTCGTCCGGGATGGCTCTAGTACTGAACGCTGAGGTGATCTAGGAGGGGCGCCGCGCCATTCGGTGGCTCCTGCTCGGGTCGGGACTAACGCCATCCTGAACCTGAGAATCGGATTTTTACGAGCTCCCTTGCCGGCTGCAGCAGGTTTTTGTGCCCGGAATTGTGCGCGCAGAGACCCAAAGGAGACGCCAGTCGTGCAGCGTGAGGCGGGTTCCGTTCGGCTGCCCGAGCGAGGCCGGCAGGAGCCGTGTCCGTCGGCCCGGCCCATGGGGTTGGGGCCGAGTGAAGACGACAGAGTCGTAAGTATTTTGCGTGTAGCGTTGGGTTGGGTGGGATTCGGTTGCCTGTGTGTGTGAGAGTGCGACTGAGACGGAACGTGGTTCCGAAGCGAGTGCGGAGGTTCTTCTGACCGCGGCTCCGATCTCCCGCCAGGGACTCGTCAGGGAAGGGCCGAAGCGAGTCCTATAGGACTCGGGGGGGGTGACAGGTCCCCAGCCCCCTGCAAGACACTCTTACGGGTAACCGAGGGCTGTAGGAATTGCTGGAGTGAAATTCCGAGGTGGGTCAGACGACAGACCCCGGGACCAGAAGAAAAGGGAGCAATTTACCCAACGTCCATTAGAAATGCTGATTAAAAATTGGAATGATCGGGGCCCTAGAGAAGGAAAAAGTAAATGAAACTGAGTTCAGTGTTGTGTGTGGAATGGCCAGAGGGGCTTGTGAGGCTGCCTGTCCTTTGGGCTGGTTTTGGCTCATTTGAAACCGCTGGGTCCTGAGTGGCAGCCCAAGGAAACTTGCTTGAAACATCTCGCACACCCTGGTGTCTTTATAAATCTTTTAATTGCATAACGTCCTTATGACTTTGTGGCTGTGGGGTTTTTTCTGTGCACTGTGGGCCTCTTTCCTGGGTTGCTCACAGGTCATTGTGGAGTCTGGTTTGATTTGTTACGAATGGGCTGGAAATAAAATCTTCCCGGCCACAATGCCATTTGTGTTGGGTTTAAAGAGGTTTGCTAGGGAGTTGTTTGGAAAAATGAAACTGGGCTTGATGATGCTTTGTTTCAGCTCTCTGTGCCTGGCCTCTTGTTCATTAGAGATGTGAATTTGTTCCTGGTTTAGTGCTTTGTCATGGTAAGGAAAGCCACCCCTAAGGTGGGACAACCTTTTGGATAGGAATGTTGTGGTTCAAAGTTCTGAAAGCTGACCCGAGGCTGCTGCATCAGCCAGGAGAGGGGATAACAGTTTGCTCAGTTGTTAACAGATCATTCTGAGCAAATGCCCCCTAACTCCTGAGAGGGATAGAACTCTTTGCAAGGGGAGATGGCTGAGCCTGCAACTGCAGCATGTGCCTGAGGAGCACTTCACTCGGAGGTTTCTTTACAATCAGGCTTCTAAACTGGTGTTAAGAGGAGTGAAGTGACTTTCTGCTGGCTGCCAGTAGCGCCTTTGATTCGGGAGATGCAGGTAGATCAAAATTCTGCAATTTTGAAGCTTAATATGGGGATGTCTCTGTGTTTGGTGTTTGCTTTATTTTGGAGAAAGGGACATCTTCTGCTGTAAAGGCCAAAGGCATGTAGCCAGATGTGTAATATTTTAGCAGAGTATAATGATAATTATGGGTCTGCACTTTTGACATGGCAAAAAAATCCATATAAAATAAGATGAGAACTCATGAGTCAAGTTTGTTTTTTTTTTAAAGTATGTTTGATATTGTTCAGGTATTTATCAAACCAGGAAATAAACCCACTGCTATAAAATGGTAAATTATGAGGTAAGGTTTTATTTTCTTTTCCTCTAACTTCATAATTGTTATAAATTGAGACTACAATGGATCATAATCCAATTAGAATTTTATTAATTATAGCAAGTAGAATATGAGCAAAGACAGCGCTGGACGGCAGGAGAGTCTGCGCTCTGCCAACTGCCGTGCTGATCAGTTCAAACAGTCCCCTTTTATATATTTTTTACTTCCGTGTTCATGAAGTAGTGGAGGTACTGTGCGTATGCTTCAGTTGTTGTTAGGGGGTTGTTTTCTGCCTCTGGGTGGTCTTTGAGGCCGGAGTAAGAAGTCTTCCTCCTTTGTCCTATCTGTGGCTCCTGGACATCTGGTTATCTTGTACAAGCGGTATCTGGTTTAGTTTGTGTAAGCAATTGTGGTTATCTTATCCTGGACAAGCAGGTTTAGTTTGTGTAAGCAATTGTTACCTTATCCTGGACAAGCAGTGTCTGGTAGCTTGCATAAGCAATTGCACATTTTTGGTAGCTGCTGGCATAAGCCTTAATAAACAATATCCTGGTCCATAATTCCTCACAGTTATTTTTTTACAAACTAAGGTGTGGTGACCGATTTCGAAATGTGTCAGCAGATGTTGTGACGGGTTTCGAGATATAAGTCAGCAACCTCCCTGATATTAGAACTAATATTAGAAGCTAAGTGTTTTCCTGTCATTCATACTTTGTTTCAATGAACAAAATATTAACCCATTCACTACAATCCCCCCTTTTTCTTTTTCTTTATTCTTGTTCATTGAACCTTTTTTAATTCCTTTTTGGCCCATTCTAATTTCTCGTCGCCTGATTCTTCAGGTGATGATTCATATTGTGTTCTAATAAGCATTAAATGTGCTGCTTCTAAGCGTCCTTTTACAATGGTAATTAGTTTGTTAAAGATACATGGTCCAAATGTCAAACCTAATATTAGCAGGATGAGTGGTCCTGCTATAGTTGATAAAAGGGTAGTTAACCAAGGAGAATAGTTGAACCAGGACACCAATAAGTTTGATACAATGATTGATCACCAAATTTGGGAAATCCTAGTTGTGAAGGAAATATGTCCTTTAGTTTAAATTCAAAAAATGGATTACCCGGTGTGGTAGTTTTGTGGAGTGCCTTGTCACTGGAAAGGTGACGCAGGACCCACTTAAATGGTTGATGAGGATTTCCATTTGCTTGAGTTATTATTAATAACAAGATTAACGGTATACCAGGAAAAAGGGTGTCTGTTAATTTGGCTAATTTAAGTATACTTTTACCAGTCCTGGGGAAGTTCGGCCATTGCTGTTTTTGCGTCCCATTGTTCTGGTTCTTTTCTCCACAGTTTGTTCCTCCTCTGCCTCGCCCGTCGACTCAGTTGCTTCGAGCCACGGGGGGTACCATCTTCTCGGCAGCAAGGGAATTCTTCAGGAGAACAGCTGATCTGGGCTTTTTTTCCTATTTATATAGGCTTCCCACTTTGCAGCTTTAACTAATGGGGCAAAACAAGACACCGTTATTACTTCCCTTCTGCACTTTATAGCCAAGATATCAGCTACAAAGGGGACTGGCTCGTTGGAATGGTAACAATAGTATTGAGGGTTTATTCTTTTGGTAAAAATTTCCCACCACTCACGAGATTCTCGGACAATTTCTTGTGTTAGCTCTAATTGTTTTAGTTTCCACTCAGTGAGTGTTCTTTGAATTTTCCAACACTGTGTACAAACCCCTATTGGCGGGTATCCATATCCACAGTGTGCCCACCATTTATCTTGGCATACCTTGCACCTAAAACAAGCAAATGGATAACAATTACAGTTTTAATTATTACACTTAATTTTTTACGTCAAAGGTACATGTATTACTTATATCAACATATTCTCTAAATTCAATATTATGTGGTTGCATGGGTCTAACAGTTTTCCTTTTGCACACTTTGTGTTTTTCCAGATGTAATAGACAAAAAAGAAATAATTATAGCAAATATAAACGACAACATGCACTTTATACCAAAAGGTAGTGCAGCAAAATAATCAAATAAAGTCTTTATCATCACGTTATCTTTTCAGGGTTATCTTGGTGTCACCTGGAGTACTGATTATTTTCCAGTGGGGTCTTGTCACTGGGCCTTTAATGCGACTGGCATGAGTCCATCCACGCTCAGCAGTCCGGACAGCTGTTTCTGTTGTAAGCAAAACAAGATAAGGTCCCTCCCAATGGGGTTTTAGGGTTTCTTCTTTCCACGTTTTAACCAATATCCAGTCCCCAGGTTTAAAATTGTGAATTTTTAAGTCCAACGGGGGTCGTTGCACAATCAGTCCACGTTCCCAAAGTTTGTTGCGATGTTCTGCTAATTGTGAAACATATTCATTAATCACACGATCTCGAATTAAAACATTTGTTTGTGGACTTTCAATTCTATAGGACATTCCATATACCATTTCAAACGCTGATATTCCTATATCTGCTCGGGGCCTGGTTCTGAGAATTAATAGTGCCATGGGTAGGCACTTAGTCCATGATAATCTGGTTTCTATCATTAATTTAGTCAAAATAGTTTTGATTTCTCCATTCATCCTTTCAACTTTTCCCGAACTTTGTGGATGCCATGGAGTATGGTATTCCCACTTAATACCCAAGTTTTCTGTTAGATCTCTAACAATTTTTGACACAAAATGTGTTCCTCTGTCCGAGTCGATTACATCAGGTACTCCATATCGAGGTACAATGTGTTCAAGTAATACCTTAGTAACTTGGTTAGCAGTTGCTTTGGAGGTGGGAAAAGCCTCAACATAATGTGTTAAATGATCCACCATTACTAATAAATATTTGTAACGCCCTACCCTGGGTAGTTCAGTAAAATCCACTTGTATGTGTGAGAAAGGTCTATATGCTGGGGAACGTCCTCCAAGAGGTTTTTGTCTCATGTTGTTTCGATTAACCTTTTGACAGGTCTCACAGGCTGCCGTTACTGTTTTTGCTATGTTATATACACCTATACAGGCAAACCGTTGACTGAAATGATCAACTAACGCCTGCGTTCCCCAGTGTGTTTTACTGTGTATTTTTGAAAATATTTCGAGTGCTATGCCCTTCGGCAAGACTTCTCTTCCATCTGGTAATATATACTTACCATCCTGTTCCTTAGCTCCCATTTGTTTTAGTTTTTCCTTTTCTATAGATTCAAAACTTAAATTTTTATTAACAGGTACTTGTTGCATAATTAAAATCGTATTATAATTGCCTGCCACTCGTTTTGCTTCTATATCGGCTGCATTATTTCCTCTAACTTGATAACTTGTACCTCGCTGGTGTCCCTTTATATGTACAACTGCTATTTTATTCGGCATTTTCAACGCCCCCAGAACTCGCCGAATTAATTCCGGGTGTATCAGTTCTTTTCCCTGTGAATTAATAAATCCTCTTTCCTCCCATATTTTCCCAAAGGTTTGTACTACTCTGAACGCATAGCGTGAGTCCGTATATATAGTTCCATCCTTTCCCTTCAGTGACACTAATGCTTTCCATAATGCATACAGTTCACAGGCTTGAGCCGACCAGCTGGCACTCAGGGGGCCTGATTCTATTATCTTAAATTCACCTTTTTCCAACTTAACGATGGCATATCCAGACAATCGTTTACCTTCTATTATTCGAGATGACCCATCTATAAAAACTATTTCTCCATGTTGTAATTCCTCTTCTTCTAGATCTGGTCGAATTCGTGTTTGCTGTTCAATCGTTTGAAAACAATCATGTACTAGCTCAGTACTTTCCCCCGGGTATAAAAATTCTGCGGGGTTAACCGCTCCGATAGTCCTTAGGGACAGTTTTGGAGATTCTATGAGTATTCCCTCATACTTTAGTAGTCGGCTATCTGTAAGCCATTTTTCTGCTTTTTGTTGAAGCACCCCCCTTATATTATGAGGTGCATATAGGACAACTTCTCCATTAAAGGTAATACGATTTGTTTCCTCAAGTAATAAGGCAGCAGCAACAATGATTTGTAAACAACTTGGCCAACCCCTGCTCACAGGATCTAACAGCTTTGATAAGTAAGCCACCGGTTTCTTTTGTCCAGCCCATTTCTGAGTTAATACTCCAAATGCCGTTCCTTCATGTATGTTAAGGAATAAATGGAATGGCCGCTTTAAATCTGGGAGGCTTAAAACTGGTGCTTGACTTAGCTCCCTTTTGAGACTGGCAAACTGCTCTTGATCCTGAGGGGTCCACTTGGGTATTTTGTCTTTAGACAGTTGTTCATATAAAAATTTAACTTTAAAGCTGTAGTTCTCTATCCATTGCCTACAATACCCAAATAGCCCTAATGCCTGCCGAATTTGCCTCTTAGTGACAGGCATAGGTAATTCTAAAATTCCTTTAATGCGCTCTGGATCCAATATTTTCTTGCCATTAAACAAATAGTGCCCCAAATATTTCACCTTTTCCTCCACAAATTGTAACTTTTCTTGTGATACCCGTAGTCCTTTTTGTGCAAGAAAGTTTAGGAGCCGAATGCTTTCTTTTCTTACATCTTCCTTATTATTCCCTGCTATTAGCAGATCATCTACATACTGTAACAGCACGTTTCCTGTTTGTACCTGGTATTCTTTTAAGAGCTCTTCCAGGGCCTGTCCAAACAGATTAGGGGGACTCAGTAAACCCCTGGGGGAGCACGGTCCATCTCAATTGCTGTCTACGACCTGTCTCTATGTCCTCCCATTCAAAGGCAAAATAATCACGGCATTCTTCTGCCAGTGGACAGGCCCAAAAGGCATCCTTTAAATCAATCACACTATACCAGGAGTTATGGGGTCCTAGCTTGCTTAGCAGTGTGTATGGATTTGCTACTACAGGGAACCGGGTGATAGTTCTTTTGTTTATTTCCCTTAAATCATGTACAAGCCGATATTTTCCATTTGGCTTCCTCACAGGCAAAATGGGGGTATTAAAGGGTGACATACAAGGCTCTAAGATTCCTTGTGCTAACAATCGATCAATTTCTGGTTTTAATCCTCTCCGTCCCTCTAGGGATATGGGATATTGCCTTACCCTCACAGGTACGTGGGGTTCGGAAATTTGAATTTTAATCGGTGGGATTTCCAGTTTGCTTATTGTGTCTGGGGAGTACCAGACATCGGGGTTAATTTGTTTTTGATCGTCCACGGTCAAAGGATAAGCAGACACTGTTAGCTCTTGATTCTTTACTTTAATTTCTAATTGCAATTCAACAATTAAGTCTCGTCCTAACAGATTAAATTCTGTTTCAGGGACGAGCAAGAGTTCACCCATTCCAAATTTATTTTCAGTTTCGAATACTACATTTTTGATTTTGCTTACTATAAAGGGTTCTCCTTTTGCCCCAATTACTTGTACCTTTTCAGGGGAAACTTTACATCCCTCAGGTATTTGCCTAATAGTCGATTTCTCAGCCCCAGTGTCTACTAAAAAGGTGAACTCTTGTTTATGGGGACCTATCTTTAATTTTATCAAGGGCTCATGATGACTCCGGTCCCCTAAGATATAGAGCCCCTGACTCTCCTATTCCGTTTTCAATATTTCCTCATCCCTGATCCTTTCTCTGCAATTCTTCTTTATATGTCCCCTCTTTCCACAGTAAAAACAACATCTCTGTTCCTTCTTCACTACTACGTTCCCTTGTTTTATTCCAGCGGATCTGTGTTCACCAGTCCGCTCTTTGCGATCCTCTCTGACCGCTGCTACCATCATTCTTACTTGTCGCTTGCTACTCTCTTCTTCCCGCCTTACGTAGACTTTCTGAGCTTCCCTCAATAATTCATCCAACCCTCTATTTTGCCAGTCTTCTAACTTTTCAATTTTCTTTCTGATATCTTCCCATGATTTTGCTACAAACTGAGTTTTGAGGAGCGCTTGCCCTAAAGGGTCGTCTGGATTTACCCCAGAGTACAGCTGAAGGGCTTTCCTCAGTCGTTCCAGCCACTCAGTAGGGCTCTCATCTTTCTTTTGCATTTCATTAAATGCTTTATTGATATTCTGGCCACGGGGTACTGCTTCTTTAATCCCCTGAATTACTATAGTTCTCAGGTCCTGCATATGAGTTCTATGCATCGGATCCTGATTATTCCAATTAGGTCTTTGGAGTGGCCATTTAATATCTGCTTGGGGTCCCTGGGCATGCTGAGTATCCCACAGTCTCATTCCTGCTCGTCTAATCATATCTCTTTCCTCGGTAGTAAATAATTGACCAAGGATAGATTGCATCTCATCCCAAGTATAAAGGTTTGGTCCCAAAAATTGATCTAATCTTTCTGCCACTCCGAATGGGTCCTCAATTAAGTTTCCCATCTCGGTTCTTTTAAAATCTCATAGGTCAGCCGAGCTTAGGGGTACAGAAATATATCCAATCACAGGTTGAGGTCCCCCCATGGGCATTTCCCTTAGAGGGTATATCTGAGCTGCCTCTTTTTGACTTCTAGTCACGCGTCTAGGAGGAGGGGGAGACCCTTGTTCCGACTCTGGTGGGGGAGTGGGCTCTCTGGGGACCTCTGGAGGGGCTGTGGGAGCAGGAGAAGGAATGTAAGGAGGGGGGGTTAGAAGGGTTTCGTCTAACTCTTCTTTCTTTTTTTTTGTTTAATTTTTACTTCATTCAGTGGGTAAAGTCTAGTTCCCGGTTTTTCTAGCCACACTTCCGCATACTGACTCTCCTCCGGGTTAAGGGGTTTTTTATTACTAACCCAGAGGTTTAATTGCTGTCTTACCCAATCCTCTTCTGACCCATAGACTGGCCAAAAGACATTTTTAGAAATCTTCTTCCCTCCCCATATCTTAGTACAATATTCTATCATTTTTTGCTTATCTTTCCCTAGAGTTCCAGGTAAATATCTCCAATTGTCTAAGATATATGCCAGAGGGGTATTCTTAGGTACAGTGGGTACCCTTCCCATGGGAGTCGAAGGCTTGCTGCCCTTCACCCCCATCTTCTGGATTATCCACAAACATACACTCACTCGCTCCCTTTGTTCCTGGCCCAGTCCCTCGCGGGAGATGGGAAACGCAGTACTTAAGAGTCCACACTCACTTGGTTCAGTATATCGAACCTCTCACTCGTTATAATCCAGGAAACCCAATCCCGCCCGAACGGCAAACCCGCGAAAAATTTCGCAATATACTTACGCGTCCTGCGTCTTCGTCCGGACTCCCGTGCACAGAATTTTTATGGGATTTTACCGGTTCCTCCTTTGCTCATTATCCTAGAATTTAGGTTCGTCGGTAAGGTTGAGGTAGGCTGTCGGTCGCGGGGCCGCGGATTGCCGCGGGGCGCCTCCCCGAGGACAGAAGCCCACCGTTCCTTATCCGAGTCACGGCACCAGATTGTTATAAATTGAGACTACAATGGATCATAATCCAATTAGAATTTTATTAATTATAGCAAGTAGAATATGAGCAAAGACAGCGCTGGACGGCAGGAGAGTCTGCGCTCTGCCAACTGCCGTGCTGATCAGTTCAAACAGTCCCCTTTTATATATTTTTTACTTCCGTGTTCATGAAGTAGTGGAGGTACTGTGCGTATGCTTCAGTTGTTGTTAGGGGGTTGTTTTCTGCCTCTGGGTGGTCTTTGAGGCCGGAGTAAGAAGTCTTCCTCCTTTGTCCTATCTGTGGCTCCTGGACATCTGGTTATCTTGTACAAGCGGTATCTGGTTTAGTTTGTGTAAGCAATTGTGGTTATCTTATCCTGGACAAGCAGGTTTAGTTTGTGTAAGCAATTGTTACCTTATCCTGGACAAGCAGTGTCTGGTAGCTTGCATAAGCAATTGCACATTTTTGGTAGCTGCTGGCATAAGCCTTAATAAACAATATCCTGGTCCATAATTCCTCACAGTTATTTTTTTACAAACTAAGATGTGGTGACCGATTTCGAAATGTGTCAGCAGATGTTGTGACGGGTTTCGAGATATAAGTCAGCAACCTCCCTGATATTAGAACTAATATTAGAAGCTAAGTGTTTTCCTGTCATTCATACTTTGTTTCAATGAACAAAATATTAACCCATTCACTACAATAATCAAGTATAAACAACATAATTAGGGCCCCCATAACACTATTTCATGAGGGGCAGATATGAAGAACACCCAAGAATGAGTAAGGGATCAATCAGAATGCTATTACAATATTGTTTGCATTTTCAGATAGGTTCTTTGGATACCCAAGTGAGAATTTATGAAATACTGCCTATGTGTATATTCCTTTATAGTTTATTTGAACATATAATCAATATGAACTTTGGTCTCCATGAAAGAGAATTAATTTTCCCGACCTTATTGTAGGTACTTAGTGAAAAAAATATGCCTCACCTATGTAGTCTTCTGTAAGGGAACAAATTCAAAGTCTTTATTATGAAATACTCTAGTGGGAAAACAGCAAATTATGGTCATGAAAAGATCACTATAAAGAACTTGTCTATTTTGCTGAGATACCAAATTTATTGATGCTTCCACGATCTGCAGCCAACCTGAGAGCAGCCACAGCACATTATGTAAACTTGGAAGTGCTGTAACTTTCCCACAGACAATTCTTTTTCTTCCACTTGAGCTCAGGGCAGAAAAAAAAAAAAGAATAGAAAATTGGTGTGTTGACATAAATCTTTTCCAGTGCATAATGTCTTTTCCCCAGTGAAATCAGTTCTAACATTGATGTTCCAGGAGTTTCAACCAAAGTAAAAGGTGAAGCTAAAGGCATTTATTGCAGCTAAATTTCTTCCACCAATTGAGGTTTATGTTGCCTGGTATAATATTCAATTATGTGATGTCCATGTTTAGCTTGTGAGCCTTATCAGAAGTTATAAACTTAAATGGTTTTAAAGGGTGAGACTGTTACATATGATATCCTATATAGTAAATGTATGCATATAAATATATTGAAAGTTATATATATTTATGTATATCTCATGTGCCACATATATTCTATACAGGTTATATTCGGTATAGCTATATGTACACTGTGGATTATATAGTATAATTGCACACTTGATATTCTATATTATTTATTATACATTCTAAATTTTATACATTATATCATAAAGTACATCTGTGAAGTTTTCTAGATTCCTCAGTCTATGCAATAAAGCACAAAATTGTTGGAAAAGGTGAACAGTGGCCTTAGTCAGGACATGATGTGAGGCAGAGCTGATTTATTGGAGCATTCAGGGTCCAGGATTTTAATTCTGGACTAGGTGTTTCCTTTGGAAGCATAGCTTCTTTCCTCTACTGTTTTTTTCTGTAGCAGGTAACACAAAGCAGTCTTCTAATTGTCATGAACATTGATAATGAGTGGTATTTACATTCATATATCAAAGGATGAGTTACTGGAAATCCCAAATACTAGTTTAATGACAATTCTGATTTCAGTCAATATGTTACTAGAAAACTGAATGGACATTTTATTTTTAAATATCTGAAAATGTTTTTCCTAAATTGCTAATAAATGCAGTATTTAAATATTTTGGTTAAACTCAATTAATACTGCAGAAGAGAGAATGGTAAAATACACAAAACTTTTATAGGACTTTGGAGTTGAAGTTCTGGTTTTAAAAGTGTTTTTAAAATGTAGAAGCTTGAATTCTGTTTACTTTCAACATTTAGACTCATAAACTTCATGTCTACTCTTGAAATGTCTAAGAATTGAATAATAAAAAAGACAAACAATAAAAAAACCCCTACTTTGCCAGATGAAATATACTTCTTGGTTTTACCCCTGTTCTCCCACAGTTAAAAAAAAAAATCCCAAAGTTAAAAAGTAATCCCAGAATTACTGACTATGAAAACAAATAAATTGTCATCATATTTGTCTTGTTATATGAATAGAAAAGGCAAGACATAAGAGAAAGGCAAGATAAAAAGCCACTATGGAAAAAAAAAGTTTATGTTGCTTATGTTATGCATCTGTTCTTTTTTCCTTGTAATCCTGTCTTCTTTTCTTAAAAAAAAAAAAAGAGTATATACTATTTTTCATGCAAATTATGGTGAAGTGAGACCTTGTGATTTGAAGAAACATAGGTCATTGCACTTATTTTGAGCTGGGTAGTTATATTATGGTGCCAAAAAAAGCTAAAAATAAGTGACATACAGATTGACCTCAAACACTGTTTCTGCTGGTTTGTAGTTAATGATATATAACTTACAGACATGGCATCAAACAGCTGGAACAGAGTCAGAAGGAAGAAGAAACAGCTTTCAAGTACTTCACTTCCATCGGAATCATAGAATGTGTGAGGTTGGAAGGGTCATTTAAAGGTCATCTAGTCCAATCCCCCTGCAGTAGGCAGAGACACCTTTAACTAGATTGGATTGCTCAGAGCTTCATCAAGCCTGACCTTGAAGTCTCCAGGGATGAGGCCTCCCCTAACTCTCTGGGAAACCTGTTTTAGTGTCTCATCACCCTCCTAATAAAGAACTTATAATGAACAACCTAAACCTACCCTGCTCTAGTTTAAAACCATTGCCCCTGTTGCTACATGCCCTTATAAACAGTTCATCCCCAGCTTTCCTGCAGGTCCCCTTCAGGTACTGGACGGCTGCTATAAGGTCTTCCCAGAGCTTTCTTTTCTCCATTGTAGAAACCCACTAGGTTGGTCAAGCAGGGCTTGTCCTTGGTGAAGCCACCCTGGCTGTCTTGAATTGCCTCCCTGTCCTCCATGTGCCTTAGCATAGCTTCTAGAAGAACCTATTCCATAATCTTCCCAGGCACAGAGGTGAGGCTGACAGGGCAATAGTTCCCAGGATTGTCCTTTGTACCCTTTTAAAAAAACTGGCTGTAATTATTCCCTTCTTCCAGTCATGAGGGACTTCAGCTGACTGCCATGACTTTTCAAGTATCATAGAGAGTGGCTTGGCAACTACATCAGCCAATTCCTTTGGGATTCTTGGGTGCATCTCATCATGTCCTATGCACTTGGGGATACTCAAGTTTCAAGGTCACGAACCTTGTCTTCACTTACAGTGTGATGGACTTTGTCCCCCAAGTTCCCATCTTGCATTCAAGAAAAGGCACTATACTTTTTTTTTTTTTTTCTGAAAATACAGTGTGTGTGAGCCTTGGCAGAGGAAATCTTAATGACAGAAATATGCAGTGGTGACTCCTGCTTACAGTCTGTGCCAAAGTTAGAGGGCTGGTCTCTAAGAGATTATCAACAATTACAGGAGAATTACAGATAAGGTAATCATAGATACAGAGACACAGTAATGAAGAAAGGCCATATTCAGAAAGCTGTCTCTAGTGTCTGTAGCAATGAATATTCTTGGTTATTAGTCATAAGCACTCTATTTAGAATCTCAGAATCACAGAATGGTTTGCGTTTGAAGGGACCTCAAAGATCATCTAGTTCCAGCCCCCACTGCCATGGACAGGGACACCCTCCACTAGATCAGGTTGTCCAAAGGCCTATCCACCCTGGCCTTGAACACTGCCATGAACATCCACAACATCCATTTGAAGAGGAACATTTATCTCATTCTGAAATAATGTCCTGGCTTTCATTAATTTTGCAAGCTATCTTAGGCCAAAATGAATCTCTAAGAGTTGCAAATTTATTCCTCAGAAGTCCAGAAGTTAATTCAGGGTCCAGTCGTAAGGACTAAGCTCAACCTCTATCTGGCTAAAACAGCGCTTCAGCTATTCCAAAGACCCCTGAGTGAACCTTTGAGTATGAGAAAGCAAACGAAGAAGATTTGAGCACTGTGTATATCATGGGAGGGATGGGGAGAAGCATATTTTTCTGATAAAAACATACTTGCCATGAAGAGGTTCCACAGAATGACAAGAATCCTTTTGTATTAAAACCATCACAAAAATAATGGTTATACTAAAGGCATCATTGACTTTTTATTCCTTGACATGTTAAAAAAAGCTCTGTAAAGAAAAACCTAGCAATATTTGACTGGTAGAGTTTGATGTTCTCTGCTCAGTTCTGTTGGTTCCTGGTTTTCTGGGACCAAAACTAATGTATGCAGTGAAACACAGATGTTTGGCTCTGCTCCACTAGTAAATCCATCTTCTGATGTACCAACACTACACCTCCTTCATGAAAGCACAGATCCTAATATTACTAATGGATTCTCTGTCCTTTGTAAATGACAAACAATGATTTTATGTGTATGTAATCTATCTAAAGTACTTCTTAACATGGTGAAACCTGAGATTTAGGCTTAACAAAGTCATTCTGCTTTGTGAGGACTGGGTGCAACTTGTTCAGAATATTTGAAATTAAAAAGAAATAATTAAAATTATGTGTCAGAATCAAGCCATATTAAAAAAAAAAAAAACCAACCTAATTCTTTACTTAATTTGATTTGCTCACTATTTTGACAAGGTTTCTGCTTCAAAATTTTTCAGAGTATCAAACTTTCCCAGAGTTCTCCAAAGTCTGATGAGCTTGCCTCTCTCATAGGAAGAGCTCAGTGATCAGGCTTAAATTTGAAAGAAAGTTATTCCACATACTGCTTCTATCTTCTGGAGATATGGTCTTGTGCCACAGATGTGCATTTTTCATTAGCTTTAATAGAATTTCTTTCTGCCCACCCAGAGAACAATTTGCTGCAACACATCAGTTAATTTCAGAGAGGATATTTTAAGCTACATGATGACATAGTTATATAGGACTAACATGAAAATGGTTTCAGACTTTTTCCTTTAAGTATAACATTTTAACTTTACATTTACACTATATAGATAAAGCCCAGAATGGGGAATTTCAGAAGGAGAGAGCTAATGTAAGATGCTGCAATACAGATCTCAAAAGATGTGTGTAAATTATTATGAATCCACAATTCAAAACAAAAAGGAGAAAAACCATTAGGTTAACCGAGATAACACAGTGGTAAGCATTTATGTATGAGTTAACTACTTGACTCATCTATAGGAATCCTACAATATTCAGTAGGTCTAATTTCACAAAGTGATTTTTCCATCTGACTCAAGCCTTGCTGCAAATTCCTTCTTTCTCATGCCCATGAATATGAAACTGGCTACCTTCACAGGGATTGGGATACTGAATCAGGCCAAAGATGAAAAGATTTTTGTGTTCCACCATGCTTGTCTTTTCCAAAACTCTGGTGAATGCTTTCCTGAACTGCAACATCAAGTCTCTGAACAAATCAGAAATCAAAAGCTAATAATTATTTCTGAAAGAAATATTAGGCTTATTCTGACTCCTTGCATCATCACATTGGCCATTCTTGTCCCCAGCAGACAGAATCTCCTATTTGAAGTAGTGTTACTGTTGAAAGTGGTGTGGCTAGTGTAGTCAGAACATGGAATTAGATTTGGCTTTTGTTTTTTTAAATCCCATACTGTATTTCTATGATATTTTTGTAAAACTGTCATTTGTTGACCCCACGTTCCCTTGTAAGTATCTAACATATTATTCCATTCAAAGGTGGATAGAGTGGTAAAAGAACTGAAACCTTATTTTGGAAGACATACTAACATATAATCTCTGGAAGGCAGGTACTTTATGACTTCTATAGCAATCTCCAGCAGTTTAATATTGCTTCAATATTGTTAGGCAATATAGGATTGGTCACGGACAGAATTGAACTTTAACATATTTAGAAACAAAAATATTTTAACTCTTCTTTCAGTGAGTCCTTCCATATTATCTTGATGAATAAACTAATTTTGTATATCGTTTCAGGATTTTACCTGTGAAAGCCTGGACAAATCTTGTGTACTTCTTTCCTACAATACAGGAAATAATACACAGATTGTCCCTAAAACTACATAAACTTCACAGAATCACAGAATCACAGGGGTTGGAAGGGATCTCGAGAGATCATCGAGTCCAACCCCCCATACCAAAGCAGGTTCTTTAGGACAGGTTGCACAGGGAGGCATCCAGATGGGTCTTGAATATCCCCAGACATGGAGATTCCACAACCCCTCTGGGCAGCCTGTCCCAGGGCTCTGTCACCCTCAACGGGAAGAAGTTCTTCTGCATATTGGTGCAGAACTTCCCACGTTCCTACTTGAGGCCATTGCCCTTGGTTCTGCCTCCACAGACAACTGAAAAGGGGCTGTCCATTTCCCCCTGTGTCCCATACTTCAGATACTTACTTAGAATTTCTAATTGACCTAATGGAAACACTCTAAAAAGAAAAAATCTTTTCTGAGAATATTACTGATTTCTTTTGGTTTTCATATAAGAAACAAAAAAATGCTGTCTTTTGGAATTATAATGCAGTAGGGATAATAAAAGAAAACTGTAGCTTAGTCTACTAATACTCAAAGTGTTACCCTCCTTATTTTATTTGGTTTGTTAGTTCAATGTGACATTAATTTAGAAGATTATGCAACTTTAATATTTTTACACATCTCTTTTTTTCAGTCACTGTTAAAGACATTGAGTCAGCATTTCTGTTTTCAGTTCTGTTATTCAAGGATCAAAATGGCAAAAAAATTGAAATAAAATACCCCAAAGTCCACAATTTTAAACAATAAATAGTGGGAAAAAAACCCAAACCCAACAGTACCAATATCTCAATAATGGATTGAGGAAGATATTGGTACAGTAGACATTTTTCCTGTCTGACAGACAAAAAATTTCATCATGATCATTTGGTGGTGGGAGGACCTATGTTCTCAAAAGTCCTAAATTAGTTAATTGCCAAATGTTTCTGACTTCCCAAGATCATAATTTTCCCATGTTTTCCCATTTCAATTCTTATTCAGCTGTTAATATTTGTCAATGGGAAGTGATGTTATGTGGTTTGAAAGAGACTTGCAGGTGCCATGAATTAAATTTGGATCATCCAGATGATTGACATTTCCCCTTTCAATGGTTTTGGTCTCTGGTAAAAGCATCCCGAGTTTAGCAACACAAGTCAGCTTTTATCCTGGAAACTAACAGCCACTGCAGTTCTTAGTAAGACATCTTGAGTACAGGGCATTACTATATGCACGTGGCTTCCAAAAGGGATCTTGCATACATCTGGCTGAGTAGAGGCTTGGTGTCTGTGACTAGGCATTCTAGACTCCAGTAGAGTTAGATCATGGTACCTTGGTACAACAAGGTGCTTTGAGTAAAAGGATAACGTCACTTTATCTGACAAATAGGAAAATATTTTCATTAGGCTTTGAAATTGCTGATGTTGAATCTTATCATGGTTCTCTTTCAATTCTGTCTGTCTGAAGTTACTCTGCTCTTACACAAGTTCTTCATGTTTCCGAATTGTTTATCAAGATGAGAACCATCCCCCAGAACCATATTATGACCTTTAACATATACAGAAATTTACCATTTATCACAGGTTTTGTTTTCCCTCCCTTAGTCAATTTTTTCATGATATTGTGTCGTGAAATTCTCACAAAGGCCTCAATTAGTTTAAATGGAAAAAAAAAATAAATTGCTTCCATGAAATAGATTTTGAGCACAGAAACAGTCACAGTCCTCCTGTTAGAGATCCTCCTACTATATTGTCAGATGTTTACAGGCAGAGGGAAGCTTCAGAAATACCCCCCCTGAAAAACAAGTTGCACAGGTATGACTAAGGAGCACCCAGTAATTGTATAAAGAAGGCTTTTGTTTTTTAAAATACAGTAATTGCCCATTCACGGGTGATGATTAGTCAGGAGAGACAGGTGCTGGGGAATTAGAGGAGATGCATGACTTTTGAGGCATGACAACTGTATGGAGGGACTAAGATCTCTAATATCTTAAAAAACCACTAAGTACTAGTCAGTGTTCTTGACTTATAGAAAATACGTTTTAGGACCTTTACCAAAAAACCCCCATATATCTTTTCTTTACAATCCTGTAAAAACAAAAAATCTGTAACTGTGGGTGCATGGTGATTTTATCTTGAAGTCTTTCAACTGATGAAGAAAGAATTACAAGTACAATTAAAATAAACATTACTATCAGAAAAACTATGATATTTTAGGAAAAACTAAAATTTCCTAGAACCTCTTACAATTACAATATGATCAGCTGATACAATCCACAAAACATTTCATTTTCATCTACACTCAAATATTTTCGATAATGCCCTGTGATTAAAATGATAAAAAACACCCCCAGACAGTCTGAAGACTATCTGAGTGACAGCAGGTCAAGTCAGGTGGCCACAGTCAGAAGCAACATGGCAAAGACAGATTATGAAACAGTAAAGAAATCTTGACTCCAATATAATTTGAGTTAACTTTTTGGAGGTCTCATGGTTGTTTGTATATTTTATCTTATAAATTTGAGGCATGAAGTTCAAAGTCATTTATATAATATTGAGGCCTGAGTTGAATATTGGATATTAGCGGAATTATATGGTTAATAAAACCCTAAATACTATGTGGTCTTCTAACCAAAACATCAAATAAGGTCTTGCTCATTATTTTTTTTTCAAATTAGTGAAAACATTTCCTTCATTGCTGCCTACTGCAAGCATCACTGGGGTTTGTGTAATTTTTGTCCTTGCCATTGCTAGATTCAGGGACAAAGAAATACATTTTTTATCTGGGGATAAAAAAATGGATAAAACCCAAAAAATATTTCAAAGTAATTACTCTGAGCTAATCAGATTTGATCTGTAATCTGGAATACTGTCTACTTGTTACAGATATTCTCCTCTCATTGAGCTAACTCTACCACAGTGAAAAAGTTATGAAAACTAGGTTAACACTAAGGACAAAATGGCTTCAACCCTGAATAGCGGCTGAACTTTCAGCCATACATCAGATTGGATACTATCAGCAAAATAATTATTTAATTAAAAGAATTTGTGTAGCTTTTAACAGCAACTCAAAACCCCAAGTTTCACACTGCCTGAAATAAAGGCAACAAAATAAAGTGCCTAGTTTCTAGTAAAGAGAGTATTCTCTCACTGACACAATGCATTTCAGTAACTTTTAGGGCTTAACCTTCCCCCTATACTGTACCACAGCGTAGTGAAACACAGAGATATACAGAAATGTGGCTAGCTGAGAAAAGACAAACCCTTTTCCAGAAAACTAAGCTTTAAATAGCTTCTTACCCTAGAAGCTACAGAAATGCATGAATCAGACTAATATATGCATAACGGACTAAAATTCATGTGAATTCATTCTGCAGAGTTACATTGTGTGTACCTAAACAGTCTTTGAGACAGAAGTATCAATGTAATTTAAGGAAGTTTCCCATTTACTGTGTTTTGTTTTGCATTGTGAAGACTTCCTAGAAAGTTTAAACTGGATTTTTGTAACAGGGGTTTTTTATATTAAACTAAAGTAGAAGATGGAATCACGTAATGCACTCCAGCTGCAAACAGGCATTGGGTCTTTGGAACCAGGCTACAGGGAGTCTGAATTTAAACAAAATAAAATTTTATGTGTATTGTGTGAAGACCATACGTGTAAGTATGAATTTTAGGAACATCTTGAGAAACCTAAAAAAAGTTAGCAATACTGTCATATTAAGGTCTAATATTTGAACTAGTCTGAAGCCAAGTGTAACTACTGCATTCCCAATGTCATAAAACAATTTTTTAAGTTGATAGTTCACAAAATGTCAGATCTTGAGGTTTTTTATTAACCTATGAGTAAATGTTCTCTCTTGTATCTCTGCCCAATGTCATTGAGAGCAGAGGATTCCAGTTAGGGAAGGAATATGCCAAGGTGATGGCTTAATCAAATTATAATTATTTAAAAACTGCTCAGAAGCTTGAAATTGTAGGAAACATTTCTATGGAATTACTGAACACAATTCATATAAGACAAAATGAGTGATAAATACTTCTCAATTAACTAAAAGAACAAGTCCATATCATTTGTGCAACAAATATATATGTAAATATATTTACATTTAAAGATACCAAACTGGATACATTAAAATGGTTAAAAGATTTGATTCCGTCTCAGTTCTTACCTATGTGGGTATTTGTTTTTCTTAATGGCTATGAAAGAAAATATTGGAACTGAGTTCATATATGATAAATTAGATTCTAAATAAATAAGAACTGGGTTTAAACTTCTATCTGATTTCCTGAATTCTTGAGGAAAATGAAACATTAATTGTGCATTATTGATTCAACAAGGAAGTGCAATCATTCAAAATCTATAGACCTGCATATATCCAGTGAAGTATCTTGCTCACTACCTTCAAAAGGAAATGAATGAATATAGAGTAGTTTCTAAACCTCAGACTAATTCTATGAATGAATGTCCAGAAGTTAAGCCAGTCTTCACCGGAGAGTCTAAACATCTTCCTACAAACACACAAGAGGGCATGAATGTTCATGAAGCAAACACTCAAATAAGAAAGGGATATTTAACAGTGCTTGAGATTCTTCTGAGATTCATGCATTCACTTCCAGATCTCCCTGTGTTTTCTCTGGAAGTCTCTTTATGTTGGAGAAATATGTAGTTGATAGCTAAGGGAAGGTCTTACTGCAGGCATGTCTTTCATGTCTGAGAATGAAATGAGTACAGAGACTGGAAAATATGTAATCTCTCTAGATAGTGCAAAAGAAGGGGGGGAAAAAAAGTCCTTGACTTCAAGAGCCTTAGTAAATGATCACTTGCAAAGCAAGATATGCGTACAAGATAGCTCAAAAGAAATTGGTTATTGGTAAGTAACTTTCCCTTTCTTTGTTATCAGTGCACTTTTCAACTGGGAATAACCACGACGAGATGCTGACTCTAGCTATATTGCTTTAGCATTCTTTTAGTACTGATGTAGTGTCACTTTTGAAATCATTCCAGGCTAAAATAAGCACCCAACTTCTCTGGCTTGGAAAAACTGGCTCCACCATCTTCATCTTGTACCTGAGCTGGGATTTATGTAGCTTTTGGCAAGCACAAACGAGGCTTCTCACCCAAATACCTGAACATATATTTAAGCCAATCACATGCACACATACACACATATTTGCCAAATACCATTGATTTTACTGGCTCATTGTACAACAAGATATATAAAATTTGGTTTCATACCATTTTACTTCTTTTCATGCTGTGTGTATAAAAATCCACTATTTAAAAATATTTCTCACTTCAGAATATATTCTTCATGACATTTATGCTTGTCCACCTCTCCTCAGATATAATATAAACATGATAAATTTCCCATATCCATTATTTGCAAACCTGTATAACTTGTACTGATCTTATACACTTAGCTAAAAAGTTCTGATTTAGAAAGTTGAGGTTTCTTGGGAATTGTTTTACTGCTGACCTATTGCCTAGTGAGAATCTATGCTAAGGGGTACCAGAGTGACCATCCGTTTTTTGTTCATGCTGATTCAAACACTTTAATGTGCATTATTTTACTTCTAGAGCTCACTGGGGTTCAACTACCACTGTTGAACATCTAATCTGCACACTTGATGATTTCATTATCACTAATTTGTACACAACTATGACCTTCAGTTTTACATCAGTATTTTCTAATGATTAATTTTTAAAATACATTTTGTAGTTTCTAGAAGATTCTGGGAAGCAGTGATCAAAAAGGGAGTGTAAATGCTCCCATAGAAAGGCTCATCTGCTACAGCCTTTCAAAACAGTATCTCCTCCAAGTCCACAGTGTACCTACTACAGGTGCTACACTTTGAAACTGGGAAAACATAGGTAAAATTCAGTGTATAATACATGATATTTTAAAATATTAAGCAAATCTATACTTCTTTAAGATTAAGATTTGAACATAAATGATGTCTGCAATACACTACGCATATTTGTGAGTTCTAAATGACATGTTAACAAGGCCTGAAGAACATATATATACTTATATGTGTTGGTGTAAACTATTTTGAGCAAGCAGAAATCTCTACATTGTTGATGATAACCAATCAAAACTGATCAATTCAGAGCAGAAACTGTGGTTCTGATGAAGGGATTGTCGTGGTTTCACTCCGGCTGAGAGCTGAGATCCACGCAGCTGCCTGCTCTTTAAAGGAAAAGAGGAGGGGGAGAGGTGTGTGGTGGGGGTGAGGAAAGGGAAGGGAGAAGGAAGGGGCAAATAACAACCCAAAACCAAGAAACCAAAAGCCCGTGGGTTGGGATAAGGAGAGTTTACTAGAATAGCAGAAAGGTAAAATATAACAAAGCTAACAGGACTTTAGAGCAAAATTATATGAAGCTGTTGATACCCAATGCAGTGTCTCACCCAACCCACAGCTCAGGCCGTGCCACCCAGAGCTGTCCCGGAACCTGATCATCCCCCCAAAACCGCACATCCTGGAGCCGCCCCGCTCCTCCTCCCATCAGCCCCCCTTTATACAGAGCAGGACGTAATTGTCATGGAATACTCTCTTTGGCCAATTTGGGGCACCTGTCCTGGCTTTGTCCCCTCCTTCCTCATTAATAGAGAAATATGAAGAGCTGAGAAAGTCCTTGACTGCTTGACCGCAACTAAAAACATCAGGGTGTTATCAGCACTGTTTTCATTTTAACTCTCAAACACAGCATTCCATCCGCTGCTACAAATGAAGTGAACTCCATCCTGACTGAAACCAGGACAGGGATTTAAAAAATGGGAAATTTTAACTACAAAACTGTAGAATTTTTATATCACAGATTGTACCAGGAAGCATTGGGACAATCCAAAGGACCTGAATTTCCCTGCATGGAAATCATAAATGTCTTAAAGAATTGGGTAAAACTTGGATAGAAAAAAGGTAAAGATAAATTAATGAAGTTTAGGTGATGTCCATGTGGACATTTAGGATGGGTGACAGGTTTCTCAGACCAAACACCTCGCTTAGTATACATGAAAGCATTCCCCAAAATCTATTCTGCATTTATTCTCATTATTCCTTTATTCAAATGCCTGAGTTGGAAACAGACACTCCACAGCTCTGTGCAGTAATCACTTGCAACCACCATCGTCAGAATTGCAAGAAAATGCATTTCTCCTTCAGTAACAGCTGTGGGAGAGATCAAGGATTATCCTCCTAGATTTAGACCATGTCCACACCAGCACTAGTGTGTTACTAGTTACACAGCCCCAGCTAGGCAAGCGTTTGTGCATCTGGAGATGGCAGACTAACGCAGAGCTCAGAGTGTCAATTTATCCTGTGTGAAATGACCGGGGGAGGGAGACATAATGAACAGCTGCATTGAGCTGAGAAGCGTAGGAGAAGGTGAATGAAAAATAGGAAGATAAGGAATAAAGTGAGAAATAAGAAAGGACAGAAAATGAAAGGACTGTATTCATATGTAGAAAATGTGTGCAAAGTCACTTTCCATTAAACACAGTAAAAATGAGAAGGGACGTCATTGTCCATCTGACTCCATTTATCTGATAATCAACACTTTTTATACTCGTAATCCTGAACTCTCATTTTAAACCCACATTAATGAGATGATCAGGCATTTTTACAACTGCCTTATGAACCTTGCCAAAGAGAACTCATTTTCTCAGATCATTTGCTGCAGTATCAGTCCATCGTCTCATCCTGACCAGACTGTCTCACCTGTTAGTATAAAATTACGCAGACATAGAAATTAAAGTGCTTTGACATTCCACTACTCTTTTTCTTTTTTTTTTTTTTTTTTTTGGCTGAGGAATCTTTGGTCAGTAACCAAATCAGCAGTTTCAAAATATTAGCATTTACCCATTTTAACACACCTAAATTTTCTTTAACCAATCACATAGTTTCATATGTACCCAGGTGTGACTTGTTATGCTCTTCAACATCTTCTCATTCTGAAAATTTTTATTTGTATCTGCAAATCAATACATTTCCTGTTACTGTCTACTTTTTAAACAAGCACAATGAGGTTCATTTTGACCTTTTAACTCAATGAGAGTTATGCCAGGAGCAGCAGTCTTGCATGACATTTTTGGGGAGGCTTGTGTTTCAGGCATACAGGGTTTGCTACTGTTAAGCCTCAGACTTCTGGTCTCCATCTCAAGTTTTAAAGCACATTACAGTAGGCTACGTGTGCCGACCCTAGCTAAAACTATGCCAGCATTTCCATAATAAAAGCTCTTATTTCCAGAGGTCCCAGCTGTACATTCAGCTGTAAAAATGTGCTAGGCTAAAATTGGATGTACAGGATTCAATGTGGAATTAATACAAATTAAAAGAACATTCCACTTGACTATTTCTGAGCTATAGCTTCTGAAAAAGTAACGGTTTGTGAGATTCCTTTTTGCCCTCTCATCTTGTAAATCAAAAAGTAATTTAACTTTTTCAAAATATTGATGTTACTACGTGATGAGACCAGTTCTGCTTCCACAGGAAGGATTCCTCTATACCTTAGACACGGGGATTTATTTTCATGTATACAAGAGGGCAGCATATGTAGTTGTTTACCAAGAATTCAAAAATGACACACTGTCATCCTGCCTACACAGTTCACTGCTACTGATGTTTTATGCTCATCAGAATCCTACTCCTGCAAAAGCAAGGATGTGTACATCAATATATAATTTTGGTTTCTTGGCAGGGAGCAGAACTCATAACGCACTCTGTCTTAAACTAGCTGTGGAAACCTTGTTGCTTTTACTTTATTCCTTGTGCTTTGTGCTGTTCTTTTACTTCATTTAGAATAAAGGTAGAAATAATACTAAATAATAGATTAAATTCTGACAGGTCTTCCTATTTCTCCCTAGTTTTGTCTCTTTAATTCCATGAAGCTCTCCTAGGCCCATCCTTAACGATCCCATGTAACATGCCTTGCCTGTGTCTTCTACAACCTTGAAGCATACAGTTCTCTTCCACTCAAGCATATTGTAAGGGCTCAGAGGACGTGTCTGTGTGCTCTTTTGCAGACTGGCATGATTGATCAGTCTCAAACACAAGCTGTGTGACAGCACCCCAGTAGTACTTACCAGCTTGAGCCTACTGATTTGTGGCTGATTCAGGGAGCCTCTCACCTCTATCTACCAAGTATCTCATCATCATAACCGGATTGGCATGGAGATGGATGTTCCTTTTGCATCTTGAAAGCCTCCAGTTATGAGGACTCTGACACGTCCCTGGGAAGGTTGGTCAAGTAAATCACTGTAAAAAAACGTATTTCTTGCATTGAACTAAAACATCTCTTGGTGTAACTTCCACCTCCATGTGACTGCTTGTGAAGAGAGAGCCTGCATCCTATTTTCAGTCACCTGTTAAGTACTTTCCTGAGAATGAAAGGTCCATCAAGCTAAAGTATGATATCTAAGCTCTGGATCAGCGCAGCACTGACAGGAAGGAACCTCAACTTTCACCCATGGATGAGTGATTTTCACTAGCAGATTGTCAGATTTTTCAAGTCTCAGAAATCTTAAAATCTTATTTACGTGCACATGCAAATCATGTTAAAGAAAAAGCAGTTTGGGGTGTTCTCATGTACTAATACTCTTATGTAAGATCTATACCAATATGATTGTAGAAGGAATCTGATGTGTAGCTTCTGAAATCACTTTTAGGGCAGGGCTGACACTGACATTAAAAAATTGCCTTTCAGCATAGTATTATGCATAAACAGTAGGCATGTCCTTGTGTGCACTTAGATAGAACTCTCTTTGTAATGCCAAAAAAAGTAATTGCTGTATAGTACTGAGTTCAACTCTAATTTGCATTAATTAGGAACATGAATCCTGTGTGTGAGAAAGGAAGATCCTGTTAAATTAGAGTTCTGTCTTAATACTTTCTTGTTAAGCTCTTCTTCAACTTTAAAAGATGCTCCTCTGCCACCGTGAGAGTCAGCAAATTACAACCGGTCTTGCTCTGCATCCTTGGAGAAGGCTATGAAGACATCAGTCCTTTTGAATCTGTCATCCTTTGTGATTCCTCCTCTTGTCTAATGTGTTATTCATCTTCACAATTATCTTTCATTCTCTTAAATGAGGTTTTTCCATATGATGTTTTCTTTAAATATGAACTATAATCATTGACTGGAAATTGTGCTTTTGGGAGATTTCTTTTTTCCCAACTTGTTCCTTTCCACATTTTTTAATATAGAGAAAACATGGATTTGCCTCTCTCTGAAAAGAAATCAACAGGACCTTAGGAAACATTAAAGCCAAAAAAGAGTACTAATTGCCAAAAATGAACTGCTATAAAATTGCAGTGTTGCCACATTTAGGTAAAGGATATTTGTTGCTAAAAACCAAGAACATTGCTGTAGTGGAGGGGGCCAAATGCTTGGGATGATTTATCCAAGTCTCCTTCATTATATTACATTTTAAGTTCATGTCCATGTGTAATCCTGGTTTTAGCTCCGGAAAAGCAAAGCGTCCCTGAAGCTTAATATAGAGGCTTCCTTCATAGCATATGCTAATGCCATTTGTGCATCTCTACTTTGAACAATGGTATAAGCTTGTGTATTAGGTAACTGTTACTATTTTAGTAAAGTGGCATTTATTATTATAGGTTAACGACATTAAAGAACAATGGTAAATTTATTTCATATATCCCAATTTTAATATCATATACTCAATGAGTTCTATTATTTCTATTTTGAGGTGCAATGTGTTGCTTTTGCTTCCTTTCAGCTTTGTTGTATTGATATCTTACTTGTTTATAGAAAACTGATATAGCTCGATGTCTGAGAAGGTGGAGTATCTGTACTTTGGATCTTAAAATGTTGTGAAATTTAATACATGTATAGATGAACTTGATTGTGAATACATAAGAAGGCAACTGAACTTTGGTTCCCATCTGTAGCCTACAAGGAGGCATCATCACATAAAGGAGATGCATGACTTGGCAGAGTGATGCTGTACCAGATCTCACATAAACCTGGTACAACATGTCAAGGCATTATCATACCATCCTGCTTACCTTGGTAGAGTTCTCAATCCAGTGCAAAATAAAATCAGATGATTTGCATGTTCCATTACAAATTCAGTTCTCACACTTGCACTAGCTCCAGTCCTCGTATATACAATTTTACTGAAATGTTCAGGACAGTTGAGTTCAGACAAATCCATATCCATAGAGAGGCTTCCTTTGTCCTGAACTACCATAGTCCCATGAACCTCAACAGGCTTGAAATATTTAAAGCCACTACAGTTTCCATCAATGGAAAAAAAAAGTCAAGGAAGGTCTTAAGGTGTGCTGACCCAGTCCTGTAAAATAGTGTTCCAATAGACTGGATTAGAGTCCAGTTTGGACTGTACTCTTGGAGAGAGATGGAGACAAAGAATCCTTCATTTGCTGTTATTTCAAGAAGTGAACCAGAGAGTAGACCAGTTTCATTCCTCTTTAATTGCCCAGGTATTAGGATTGACTAGCCCATCAGATAAAGAGCATTTCAAAAATGTATATTGGGGTACATTACTGCTGCACTCCCAAATCCTCTGGAAGCTACCTTGAGCTTTCAAGCAGAATAACTCAGACCACCAAAATGAGCTCTCTGTTACTCACAGTCTATAACAGACTTCACTTCCCTCATAAGCCACCTTTATTCATCTCATTGTAATACTCAAAAGCATATTAATCTATTGCCATTTTCCAAATTAATAGCATATTTTTAGTGTAAAACAATCCTAGATTGTTTCCTTTCTCTCTTTTGTGGAAAAACAAGCACAACAAAAATATCCCAGCAAACAAACAGCCCAAACCAAAACAGAACCCAAAACAAACAGACCCCTTCCCTGCTCACCCCCCCCCCAAAATAAACACTCCAAAACCTCCAGGGGTTTTCAAAATACTTTTTAAAATCTATTCTGACTCTTCAGACAGAAGTTCTTAGTTAAATTCTGAAGACCAAAACCAGCAAGAAATCTCCTAACATTATAAATCAGCCCTCTGACCTTTTCAGTTTAATGTATCAGCTTTGCTGTGACTTTCATTTCACTGCCTTATATCTGACTAAACTTTAGATCAGAGGGACATGTTACAGAGCCCTACACAGTATATACCTATAAAATAAAAATATGTTTTATTTCTATATATAAAATATTTAATTACCTGGTAGCATCTGATTGTTGGGGAGTTGGGACCTGTCATTTTATAGCTATTGGATTGTTTCCTATAGGTTTTTCTCCTGGTTTTGTTATCTGCTTGTTAACATTTAAATGTTGAGGCCCTTTCAAGCACAAACTTTTCCTCCTCCCTTACATTTTAGTCATTCCTTCCTCTCTACAGTCAGCTCTTTTTAGAGACAGATTGAGTTTTATGTTTCTGATTTGACCAGGCACCACATTAAGATCAGCACATGGCTTGGGGTTCAGGGAGAGGCATCACTTATTGAATCATCTGTATGACTGGCAGGTAAAGTCACTCACCCACAAGGCAACCTGTCTTCCCCAGAGGGTGGGTCAAAGCTTTCATTACAAAATATTGGCCATTTTCTTCCGTTACTTAAATGATCATCTCCCCTCCCACATATACTCTGAAAGATAATTTCCAGAGGTCTAGTTATTTCAACTCTGTTTAAAATTCACAGGAGAAAACAATGCCTGCCATATTTAAAGCAAATACACATCCTGAAAAGCTGCTGCAACCAGTCCAGTGGGTTTTTTCATAATTTTATTTATTTGAAATATGTTGATACATACATAAAGATGCATGAATTAATATTAATCCATATATTTTGAGTAGATTTTTCATTACAGAATATTAAAAAAAAAAAAATCATATTCTTAGTACCACACTAGTCTCATTTCCCAGTTAAGAGAACAACAACAAACTTGCCAAAGCCAGGAAAAGTTTCTAAATGAGCTAGGAATCAAATTTTGCAGTTTTACTTCTGGTAGCTGAAGCATGTCACAATTTTCTCCAAAACCAGCACTTACCAGGGCTGTTCCACAGGTCAGATATGCTATATGGTACAGTTCAATCTGAGCCCTATTAATATGGGAGTGATGGCAAAGGGGCAGGGGGGTGTTAGCCACCTCCTCCTGTCCATCACTTTAGGCAGTAGATACCTGTAGCTAATGAGAGATTGCCAAGGGCTAAGAATAGCTTTGTTGCCTTTACAGCCATAGGAATTCCCACTCTTCCCAGAAAGAGAATTATCATTACAGGGATCTGTTAATACACCAATCCCACAAGCATCCCTGAACCATGATGTTTCCCTCATAGATATTTCAGGGAAGTATAATTCAGCTTTTACCCCACTCAGGATGACTAATGGGCCAACTGCAGCTTCACTGTTACAAGGCAGGCATAGGGATTTCAAGAAGCTGCTCAGATTTATTGCAAAGATTTCAAACCATGGGGGAAAAAAACCAAAGGAGCATCATCACACAAAACTATTGCTAGTGATTGGTTCATACTTAATTTTCAAGATTGTTCAAGCATTATTTTTTAATGTATGAAAAAAAATACTATTAAAGACTTTTTAAAAATATCCATATCATTGGTATCACCATCTTCAAACTACCATGACCAGTCACATAAGCATGCTTCTGTTTCTTTAGGTGCAAAATTCTGCTGCAAAGTTGGGCTAAAAGGTTAATTTCTCCAATGCCCTAGTATTTGATTCTACATGGGATTAAGCAGGAGCGAAAAAAAAAAGGAGAATAAAATTGTTTCCCTTTTTTTTTTCTCCTATGTAAGCAGGTTTTGCAAGTAATTTAGAGAAATGTTTTTAACAAGAGAACAGGGGATCCCTGAGATAGTACTTTTTAGGTAATTGCAGTCCACATGGAAAAAAAAAATCCTTGGGAACTATTATGCTAAACTGTTATATTAGTTAAGGGCCAGGACAATTTTTTCAAACCTAGAGCCACAAATACCTGTGAAGTAGTCAATTGACAATGAGGGTGCATCTGTCATCACATAACGTACTTGAACTTTTTTTGCACTAGGGCTATATGAGAGTACATATATATCAGAAATACTAAATTTATCTCAATCCAAGATAACCAGACATTCCAGAAATGGTACATCCATTCATAGGATAGGAGCACGAGTGTCTTTTCTTAACTTCATGTGTCAGTACAGTTTTGGATGATGATTTCTGGCCTTACAGAGGCAGAGAGATATTTTTTTACCGTGTCAGAAAGTAGAAACCCAGCTGTGCCCCAGAAGAGACACCCAGCAAACTGCACAAGCATTAGCAGGTGTCCATGCTAACAAGGAGTTAACCTGCAACCAGGACACAACAGTATAGCAAACAAGAAGCCAAAGCTGTCAACAACTTCATTGTTCTGTTCATCCACAGGCCTGTTTCAGAATCATCCAACATCTAAATATTTAGTAAAAGCTGCGAAAAATATCAACTGTCCTGTACAAAAATGTGTGGAAAGTGTGTCCTAATTAGCCAACATTTCTGTTATTTTACTCCCTTCTTGATGAAGGATTATAAAAATCAATGTTTAAGCATATTGTGACTACAGCTATAAAATTACTAGTGTAATCTTGAAGGTTAGTTCTCCAATTAACATGAAAGCTTCAAAGGAATGGAGCTGATGTGAAGACTGCCATCCCCACATTTTAGATGCTCCAAATCTGTGTTGATGATTTAGCTTTATTAATAAATTATTGTTGTTTCACTCATATATTTATGCATTTGTGATCGCCAAAATGTGGCAAAATCAGTTTCATTAAAAACTGAAGAAGGAGGTAGTGAATGGGAGGACCATAAAGAAGGATTTCCTGGCTACCAGTCACATCTCTTTAGGTTTTTTTTTTTCCTTTAATTTGAAAACTCTTTGTGCAGCATTTGAAACAATGAAATCAATATTCATATTCATTGAAATAGCTAACTAGTAAGAGATACATATTGTTTGTGTACTTTTTTTTTGCATGAGGTCAATAGGTTAATTACACAAGTAAAAACTCTAAATCTTCTAGAGACTACTGAAGTGTATAAATAAACAGAGTATTCTGCAAAGTGTATTTAACGTCCATGCAATTTATTCCTTTCCATTCGGTGGTATTGCTGAAAGAGCAGTGGGGATTTTAGTAGCAATTTTCTGTGCTTTCTGCTTGAGAAAGTCTGCAGCCTCAGTCATTTGCATTTGAAGTTGATTAGAATGAAGTTAGAGTGCTCACATTTTTTTTAACAGCTTCTGAGAGTGTTTAGCTCAGGGGCAGGGAGAAGAAAAACAAATATTCTTTACAAATATTTTGTCTTGAAAGCATTTCCCTAAAAGTACAGCTCTGTGTGTGTGGTCAAATGGAAAAGGCATACTCAGGACTACTGACAGAGGTATCTTCAGACATGCGGTAGTTAATGAATGCAGCCCTTGATAGAAGCTGTTCTGATCTGAACATCACTTAATAAGTCTACCTGTGAATTGGAAAGGGTAGAAGCTTGCTGAGAAATAGAGATGTCAACTGTATGATGAGAAACCAAGGTTAAAAACCATATTAAAACATGACTGATTTCCAGGGGATATTTGTCCATTTAAACCAAATGTATTCTCAAAGTACAGTATAACACAGGCTGTATTTTCTTATTGATAACAGCAATGGTGCTTAAAAGATGCTGGCACTGACATTCATTGTAGTTTCAGTCTGCCCTTGGAAGCACCTACACTAAACTTAGGTCTTCTGTGTTGTCAGGAGAGTGTTAGTAAGGTAATACTTCAAACTTAATTCATTTGCTGTACAGGAAGCCCATAGTTAAGCAAGTGCTCATTCAACAAATGCCATATTTCGGGTTTTTTTCTTTGAAAAGATCCCACATAGAAACACAAATGTTTTCAGGTGAAAGAACATAAACCCATGTCTAGTTCATACAAGGAATTTACAGACTTCTAGATTAACATACTATGCAGGCCAAAGTAGCAAGGGCTCTCTGCGTAGAGAAACTCAAGAAAATTTAGCTTCTCTCCAGTTAATTCCTTTAGTACTAGGCATATTCAAAGCATCTCAGCCGACAAAGATATTTTCAGTAGTAAGAAATGTAGATAATCATTGCTTTTGGAAATTAGATTTGTTATTGTAAGTGCTTTAATTCTGAAAATTTCCCCCTCCCCTTTTTTTTTATCCCGTGGGATAAAATCAGAGCTTTATCTTTTCCCTGGCATTTATTCTGACTCCTGTGTCACAAGAGTAAACACCAGTCACCGCTGGAATTGTTACTGCAGTTATCTTAGTAAATTTTACCTTATCAGAAAGACAAAAAGTGAAATTTCATGTTTTAAAAGGGCCTGAGCACTGGTAATGTGGTGCCCTGCAAGTATAGTATCTCACTTTTTTAGGCATCAAATATGGAATAACACTATTTCACAAATTACCTTCTGAGGAACACTGAATCACTCTTGGCATACTAAAGTATAACCTACCACTAAAAGAGACTTCCCTCCATTATAAATTTCTTTCATCTGTATGAATTTATCATAAAGCATTTGCATTTTCTGCATTTGATCCATTTTCAGCCATCAGACACCTATCATGACTGATTCCTGTGCAATTTCGAAGGTTTAGTGTTTATGAAAGCAAAACCTAGGTAGTCCTTTGCAATGTTTTGTGGCAATACAAGCCAGCAGAAAAGGCAACTTCTGGGTCTTCTGACAGCGTGAGCACAATGATATCAAATACCGTATTTTTTACACATGCGCTATGAACAGAACTGCAGCAGAATGACCCCTGGAAATCTGAACATACTCAACTGATGTATTGGAAGTGGTTACATTTCAAAACAAATGACACTCAAGGATTCCTAAATTTTCACTTTCCTGGTTTAAAATTAAGTTTCCTTTATTACTCAAACAAGGGACTTTTGTTAATTACTGTGATATATGCAGATTGGCACCAGCCGCGTGCGCGTGTTCCCCAGCTTCTCACAGGCATTTATGGTTCTATGGCTACTAATTGCACAGCTGTCACTCTCTTTTATGGTCTGAGCCATATTGTTTGTGTTCTTTATATCAAGTAAGCATATTGTCTTGTTCAAAGGGAAAGAGTGCAATCTTTTGTGTTAAGATACCACGTCTTCAAATCTCTGTGTTTGCATAGGGAAATTATCCAAAGCAGGACTATGGTGATTACGGCCAATACTTGGAGTCCTGCTTCTTTGCAGGTATGAAACTCCTCCATCTTGAGCAAGTCCATAGATTTCTCTAACATGAACCCTATTTGGGTCCTGGAATTCCTCAGGTGCATTTAACAAGTGACTTGTAAAACATTTTACAGATGTAAAATTGTCCTGAGTTCAATCAAAGTGGTAGATGATTGAAACTGAAACCAGGAAGATTGTGTGTACCTTTTAATTGCTTAGGAGTGAAAACTCTTCCCGTGAGAAACCAGAATTAAGGGTGTCTCTTGGTCTGAAGTTTTATTTCCTGCAACGTTAGCAGGACAGAGCTATTTCAGTTCACCTCTTGAATCTTGGAAAATGGACAGTTTGATCTGATCAAAGTTACTTAAATGACTTTTAAAAATATAGAGAGTATAAAATAAGTTTTTACTTTGAAAAATTAAAATAAGCAGCTAAAAATAGATTTTACTTTATATGTTACAACTGACCAGTTCTTCAAAAGGACATTTTTTACTTCTAAGGTGTTTGCATGTTGAAAGTTGAAATTGAATCGATATTTGGTTTTGGCTTTCTTATAAAACTGAATTCATCTTTAAATAATTAATAATACCTGTGCTATTGGAACACAGCAATTGACTTCTGAAATCCTGTATTATCATCATAACAGTGTTTTTGAACATATGCAATACCTTGAAAAATATATCATCATTTCTATTCAATAAAATAACAGTGAATTTATTAAATAAAAAGAAGGGTAGACTAAGTTTTTCTGGCAGCAGGATCAAGTCTTTTAGTCAGATCTATTAAAAAAACCAGAAGACTCCTGATTAAAGGACAAGTAATGATACTAGGCACAATTTAGCATTTGGCTAGTACCAAATAAAGCAAACTGAACTGCTGCTTCTTTGTCACTCTACTAATAAAAATAATTATTGCAATTGTTGATCTTTTAAAATGTTCTTAAAAGAGGCTTAGCATACTTAAATCTCTGCTAAAGGAACCAGAAATCAAATGAAGTTAATAATGATACCTTAAAGGCATCTAATTTTCCTCAGTGTGTACATGGCAAAGAATTGGATTGAGAGATGGATTCTGCTAAAAATATCCTTACACAGAGTGAGCACAATTCATACAGTATCAGTTCACCCACCCTTTTAAAATCCCCTCTGTAAAACCTGCAGGAAGCACAAGCAAAAGAGAAGCTGAGGAAGGAAATACTAAAGCCTTGAGAAACAGCTGTATCGTGTGCTGGTGTGAGGACACCATTGGTTTGGAGGCACAGGGGCTGGGCTGAACTTGCTGACAGCACTGGCACACTGAAACTGCTCTGGGCATCATCAGCGGGGCTGCTGCACGTCAGGAGTTGCATGTATGGAGCTGAAGTTTCTGAGCCCATCAGCTCAGAAGAGGTTCCCTAGAACTGACCCAGTGAAATGATGAGACTGCAAATAAGACAAAGCACATTCCTGGCCAGCTTCTAAGCCCTCCTGCTGGGGAGGCCAGACCCCTTTTGCCAGGGACCTGATGAGAAGGCTGAGCTTTTTGAAGTGCTCCTGTCGAGCTGTCTGTGTAACCCAGGAGTGGCTCTTCAAACCCTTTTGCACGAGGCAGCTGCGTTAGGGAAGGGAATCAATACCATCCCTCTGCTGTCTCAGGAAACTGGGTTTCCATGAGACATGAACACTGAAACCCAAATGCTCTTTTAAATTCCATGTTTTTAAGGATGTCATTCCTAACCAGCTTTGCAGAAAGAGTTCACTGTACAGCTGGGGAAGGGCTGAAGCGCTGTGGGAAAGGACTCAGGTTCCAGAGCCGGTGCAGGACTGTCTG